>NC_045444.1:428759-644235 GCF_002776525.5 Piliocolobus tephrosceles | reverse complement strand
AGGATATTGTACAGAACATCCTTATCCTCTACTTATGGAAAACTAAGAAAAGAAGTTACTTCTGTTGGACAGACTCATCTAACCCACAGAGCCAAAATTCTTCACTTAGGGGCCATAAAGGGTCAGTTATCTCTTTGGCCCCTAAATGAAGAATCTCGGCTCTGTTGGTTGGTTAGATGAGTCTATACCTCCACTATTGAATGCATCAAAAATATTACATACATAATTTTTGAAGATTCTTGGATGAATGGGACAAAAATCCAGCTCAAAAATTCAGACGTTGCTGATGCTCATGGTTACATTTTTTTTTCCTGGAGCCATGCCTTGGGCCTTTCTTGCAGTAAGCTTTGGTTCTGGTATTCTTCCCTCCCTCTCCTAGTACCCAGTCCTGGTCTTTGTCTCTGCTATGTCTGTGTGTTTGGAGTAGAGCACAGGCTAAAAACAGCCTATCCCACCAGGAAGTACACTGAGATAGACAAAGGGGCTCAATTCAGAGCAGGTGAATGAATGAATGAATGAATTGCCTCCAAGGTTTCTATCATAATTGTTGCCTCATGCTTTTTCAGATGATTGGAAAGTTCTAGCAGCTATCTGGGGTAACAAGGAAGGCTGATCAGAGTCAGTTAGAGCTCTTGGTTTTAATTTCAGTTTGATCAAATAATTCCACAAGGAAACAGTGCAAATTTGAAGGTTTGAACTTAAGGCCCCCAAAGAAATCATTTCTTTATTACATTGCTAGTTAATATTTTCTTTCCATGTGCAGTTTGCCTATATAAGCAAAATTATCATTTGCACTGCTTTTCAAGAAAGAAAAAATTTTAATATAAGATACCCAAACTCATAACCATATTCAAATTGAAGTAACTAAAGAGGATATTCAGATCAAAGTCTACCAAAGTTTTTAATTATATATATATGTGTGTGTGTATGTGTATGTATACACACATACATGTATACACACCCATACACACACACACACCTATATATTTTCCCTTATGCAAAGTCGTATATATTTATGCTTTGCAACCTGTTCTTTATTCACAAAGATTGTGAACACTTTTCCATATCATTAGATCTGAATCTATTGAACTAAGGGCCTACTGTTGAACTTTCAGTTTATTTCCATTTTTTTATAATAAAGGATATTGTACAGAACATCCTTATCCTCTACTTATGGAAAACTAAGTTCTTTGCAAATTATTAAAATGTTTGAAATAGTATTTCATGAACAATCTGCTAAGAACACCTTTGCATTATTTACTGAAGTATATTCCTTAGGATAAATTTTGAGTGGTTGGGTTGCTGGATCAAAGGACAACGAACTTTTGAATAACTGGTGGTTTATCAAATTGTTTTTATGTAATATTGTAACAATTCATATACCCACTAGTAAAACATGAGTATACTGAATTCTTCACCTATCTACTAGTATTTGCATTGTTGCTTTTAAAATTTTACAATTGTATAAGTGATAATGTATTTTAAAACTTGTTTTCATTGTTTTAAATCCATTTTCTTGGTTCCTTGTGAGATCTTTATATTTATTGGCTATTTATTTTTCTGTTTTAGTAAACAGTCTTTTTATATTTTGGCCTATTTTTGTTTCCTCCTGGAGTAGCTATTCTTTGTCTACTTTATGTATTTTTAGGTTGTGGTTTGATTTTAGCTTTAACTTTTTGCTATTTTATATTATTATGTAATTAAATCTTTCAGTTTTATTGCTTTATGGTTCTTGTTTATGGAGTCATGTTCAGAATGTCCTTCCCTTTCCCCAGATTATATAAATTTTTACCTGTGGGTACCTTTATTACTTTTGTTGCTTCATATTTTACACTTATACTTTTAAGGAATTTAAGTTTTTATAAGGTATGAATTCCTAATGCAATTGTTTGTCAAAACTGTTAATCTCAAAAACAATATTAATGATCAAATAATCTCTTTTCTATCATTTGAAATACTATCTTATGTACTAAATCTAATGTTTGTGGTTCCTTTTATTTTCCATTGTTTTGCCCATATATTCTGGTGCTGCTGCCACACTGTTTTGATTATTCTAGGTTAGTAATACATTTTAGAATCTAATGGAACAAGGAGCCCTCTATCACCCTTACTTTATAGAGTTATCCTGCATAGGTTTACTTGTTTATTCTTCCATATGAACTTCAGAATCATTTTGTGAAGTTCACATACACACAGAGACAATATGCCATTAAAGTTGGTACAAGTCACATTAAGTTTGTGAGTTAATTTGGAGCAAACTGAGTTCTTGACCATATTGACTCTTCCGAACCACAAACCTGATATGACTCTTTATTTATCCAAACCTTTTAAAAACATCTTTCAGCGTCATTTAGGATCGTATTACCTAAAATGACTCCTGGAGAACTAAGAACCTGCCAAGGATCTATGGATTAGGAGTGCGCAATTCACTTCCATGCTCAAGTAGCATTCGTTAAATGACTACATTCCAGTGTCGGTTTAGAAATTGGAGATAGGTGTGGAGTCAACCCTGGTGTTCATCCGAAAAAATATAAGGGCACTAAACTTGTCAAGTATTTTGGGAAAAGACATTTTCTTTTAATTTGGAGTGTCATTTATTTTTTTAAACGATGGTACTAACTCCTCACCATTTCAAGCCTCATCTGCATCTCATCCACACTCCAAAAGAGTCCTCCACAGTCACATTAGATGGTGACAGTGGACAAAGGTGATGGAATTTCAAATGAAAATTCTCAGTGATCTCTGACAAGTCCTAGCCTGCCTGCCCTGGATCCAAGGCTGAATGTGGCATTATGCACTCTATAATGCCATGTAATACGTCTGCATCACCGCAATGAGGAGAATTCACGATAAGGACACAGGACTTTGCTGAGGAGTGCCTTGCTTTTGCTAAAGTCGACTGCACTGTTTTCAAAGTTGAGAAAGGAGAAGAGGTGGCTGGAGTTCAAATTAACCTGCATGGCTGTTCAGGACCCTAAATGACTGTTTAATTTCTGACCAGATACGAGGCACCAGGCCGTACCCCCAATTGAGGGCATGCTGACAAAATGGCCAAGTGTGATCCTTAATTTGTCAATAATGATTTTAGGCCGTGACCCTTAATAGGACCCTGTCACTGGTGAGGTGATTTATGCCTCCTGCGATGACATCAGTACCAATAGTGCTGATAAAAGAACACTTATATTGGAGCAAACAGGATGATGAATGGAATCCGGGTCTCCTTAGTCATCTCATTACTGCTTCTGCTGTTCACCACGGAGCTAATGTAGCGAGTCATCGCGCGCCTGGGGACCAGTTTGGAGGTTGAATTTAATAGTGCAAGTGTGGGAAATGTACTGTAGCCCTGGGTCAGGAGCGGTGGAGGGTACATTGTAAGTCTGTGTATGCAAGAAAAGGCAACCGTGCCAGAATGTCTACACTTCTGTGCCACCCAAGACTGCACCGTGCCCACATCTTATTGGTTCTCTCCCCATATGTTTTTAAAATGTGACTTTCTAAAATTCCAGTGTCTTTTATCTTCAAGACCATGAAGGTTTTCCTCTTGACTATTTCTATTCCTATTCCCCTCACAGATAGGGCTGGTTCGAGATGGAGGCTTCCGGTCTGCAGTGCAGGAATGGTGCAAAGAGGCTGTCTCCAGACATGTGGAGCGAGGTCTAGAAATCAGGAGGCTGGTCTCTCCTCTGACCTCCAGCATTGCCTAGCTGTGTGACCTTGGGCAAATCATTTAACTTCACTGGACCTCAATAATTTCATTTTTGGGGGGTGGGGGAAAAGGGTCTAGGTGCATTTCCAAGGTCTCTTCCTGCTCCGAAACATAAGCCTTTTGAAAAGTGCACGCTGAGCATAAATCATTAACCCAATCTTCCCCTGAAAATACGAATTCTTGGGAATATCAATGACAGAGTGGCTTTGCATGTAATAAGGAGGGGAAATACATCCCGACAGACCAGTCAAAAGATGTGTATGTCACCCATAATTTGGCCAGCCCCTGAGTGTAGTGACTTCGCTGGTACAGAGGGGAGTAGATGCAGTTTTATTAGTGCAGTTTTATTGCCCTCGCCAGCTGCACTCTTTTCTCTATAAAAGGTAATTACTTCCAATAGTAACAAGCTAATTGATTGCTAATTAAATCAATTGGCACACTAACCGCTGTCAGAAAGTGACAGATTAGCAGGTCATGTGATGGCGTGTTAGTAATGAAAAGTGGACATGGTCTGAGGGTGATTGACACATGAGATGAAAAGCGATTTGGGATCTCCGAGGTGGTCAGAGAGAGGGCAGGGAAAACATGATTGATTCAATGGTGACTGTCAGAGAGGAAATGAGAATTGAATGGAATTCAGGCTCTGCCTGAACCCTCACCACATGATGCTCCAGGTTTTTTCACATGTAAATAAGGGAGATGGAGACTTCTCACAAATGAAATGCCAAAATAGGAAGGACAAAAGGGAGGGGCTACAGACAGTGAAAGTGTGGAAGCCTTAAAGGAACAGAGCCTTTTTTTTTTTTACATTTAGAAAGTTGTGAAAATACAGTAAGAATGATAAATATTGTTCATAACTTGCGCATGAATCTGGGCAGTTTGGCTGCCTGTGTACCTTTTTTAGGTGCCTTTTAGAAGGGGTTTGTCTTTGGTCGTTAGCAAAGAAAGTATTTATTGTCTGCATTTGCCACACATCACCACTTAACTAGGATAATGAATGAGGAATAAATTTGGGGTGAGGAATAAGTGCACCATGACTCAGCTGCAATGTTATAAATATGTTTCAAAGTAAGTGATGGAGTCAGACTGTTGGCATTCACTGCCTTGTCTGTAGCAGGCTCTGACTTCTTAAGTCACTTTTGAAGTCAGAGCTGCCCTTGTACGGAGGAGTGAGAAACCACCCGTGCTGTGATTTGAGGTCAATGGAGGATCCTTATTCTTACACCTACTGGGATTTGAAGTCTTGTGAGTTCCCTCAATAATAAAGGACAAGTGAGGACCCGAGGGTAAGTCCTGGCTCTGTATTTACTGGCTGTGGACATGCAAGGTCAGCCTAACTTCTCTGAGTCTATTTCCCATTTGTGAATTGGCTAGAATATTACTTGCTTCCCAGGGCTGTCAGGTGAACTAACTGAGATAATTCATGCAGAATACCTGTGTACAAAGAGTGTTTGATAAATAAAAGTTAATAATATTAATATTAGCAGTAGATACTTTATTAAGTATCAACACAGACGTCGGCACAGCCTGGTGTGGAAAAAAGACCAGATTCTGGAGCCAGAAAGAGATGGGGTAAACAAAATTCTGAAACTTCTATCCCCTTGAGAATGTATGTGATTCCACACATCCTCAGTTTAACATTATAAAATAAAGTAAAAATCCTTTTATTATAGGAATGGGGCTATTTTGGGGATTAAATAATCTAATACACATGAACTTTCAAACACAGATGCTAGAAAGTGTTAGTTCTTTCTGCTACACACTGGATACTTCAAAAAAAAAAAAAAAAAAAATAGGCAATACCAGTCCCGTTGTGGATCCTTGGAAGGCTGGTTCTTCTGAGAAGAAAGAGAAAGGCAAGTGGTAGACACTTGGGAAATCTCTGGCCATTATGTCCTCCACAAGTCCCTCTGCTGTGCACCTGCACCATTGAAAATGTTTCTGAACATTCGAGTTGTAATTTCAGTATCCAATGGGCAGAGAGTTGGTCCCATAACAAATCAGCCCTAACACAGGATGTACACATGTTTCACCTGTCCTTGCTGGGCTAGATTCCATCTTGTTCCAACAATGATCTGTGGGGCTCAGCTTCACAATACTGCTGGTGACATGGAGTTCTCAGACATGAGTACGTAGAGAAGCAGAGGGACAGAGGTGTGAACTGTTTCCTCCTGCAAAAGGGCAATCTCTGTCACGCCCATGGCTCTCCTGGATGCTGTGGAGGACCAACTCATTGGAGGTCAACAGTTTTGTCACTCCCATGGCTCTCCTGGATGCGGTGGAGGACCAACTCATTGGAGGTCAACAGTTTCGCAGCAGCACAGCTGTCCTGTAATATCCTGAAGCCTGGAAGAAACAGAACCATGTGTTCTCATCCCTCACAGGGCACACATACACATCCTGCTCTGCTTCTGCTCAGACCACACTGCTTCTCTGCCAAAGGAGAGTATTCTCACAGCACAGAGAAGGGTCTGTCAATCCACAGGGACTGGTCATGATGTCGAGAGCTTTTCTGAGTGACTCCAGGTGGTAGATAATACAAACTCCCACAATGCTTATGAGGACATCGTTCAGTGTTTTCAACCTTGTCTGACCATGGTAGGACATACTTGTCTGGGCCCTCCCCTTGAGATCTTAATTTCAGTGTCTGCAATGCTGCATGAGTGTTTGGGTTTTTTAGAGCTTCCCAGGTGATTCCATGACAGCTAAAGTTGAGAATGATGACTAGGTTAGACGCGACAAACACTTGTGTGGAGCAAGGGAGTGATCAGGGAACGGAAAGCATGCTTTGTGGGAATGAAGAGCAAGCCCAAGCCTCTGGGCTCCTGAAGGAGGGTTCATTGCATAGCCGGGTTCTGGAGAGCTCTCTATTATGCTGAGTTCCAGGCCTTGCTACCAGACACAGGCAGTGTTTTGGGATTTTGTTGCTCTCTTCTCTCTCTCCAAAGTCACAGTGCCCCACAGATACCATGGACTGAGCACATGCCCTTCTCATGGATTCCCCTTCCTTGAGGTGTCCAGACTCTAGAGAGGGTAGTCCTTTGGTGAACTCTCAGATGTGCAGAATCTCGGGCAGCTTCCATCTCAATAGTTGGGGACTATGGTAACTTCAGCAGGCAGCTTTCCATGTTTGCAAAAACATGTTCACAAGATGGCTTTTAACAAGTTGTCATTTTCATTATCAGCTTAGGAAAATGTAAGGAGGCTTCATGATTTGAGCTCATCTCCCACCTGGACAGAGGGAGCCAACCAGCATTAGAGAATGGATGAGCTCTTCCCAGGCCACCTTGTCTGGGGTTGCCCAAGAAAGTTACCATTATCTAATACCATCTGCCCACAGAACTCAACTCATCACCCAGGTTTTCATCCAGTTGTAGAACCATTGTCCTTCCAGAGCTCATTGCTTTTCTCAGCAGACGGGGAAGCCTCAGTCCAGAGACTGTATGGAATAATGGTTAAGGTCATGAACTCTGGAGCTACATTGCTGGGTGTCAAGCCTGGTTTTTCCACTGTCTAGCCATGTGACTATGGACAAGTTACTTAAGTTGTTTGTGCATATTTCTTCATCTGTGAAGTGGAGATAATGACATATATGTATGCCATAGGATTGCTGTAAGCATTAAATAATCTAATACATCTAAGAGCATAAGCTAGTACTATAACAGCATAAAAAGCATCAGGCAGAGAACTCTCAGAGAGAGGACTCTGAAAATATAGAACTTTATATGTAGAACTCATTCAAATATAGAACTCATTTTAAATGATTGGAGGCTGATGCTTTCCAGAAACTATTGGGGAGAAAAAGCCCTCCTTAAAATTAATAGTAGTAGTCATTGATAAGTCTGAATTGGGCAACTTCAGATAAAGATTATAGCTTTTCAATTTAATTATTTGTTATTTTATTCAAGGAAGCAATCAATTTTAGCCTAGATCACAGAGTGTTTGATTGAAAAGGGACAATAAAAAATGAGAGGAACCAGCTTAACAAAAGACTATAATATACTCCTAGACAGTCTCCCACATTTGACTAAGGGGTTTATGAATTGCTATAGTGCTGAAGACAATCATTGCAGTGATGAGCCAGGTGTGTGCTAGGTGCTCAGTTTAACCCTTATAATACCCCAGAAGCTTGGTGTTGTTAGACCCATTTCAGAGAAAGGCTGAGAGATTAACTAACTGGTCGTAAATCCCTCTGGGGAATGGTGTCATATCAGGGACCTAGTGGTGGTTTTTACTGCAAGTAGACTGGGCACTCAGCAGTGGCAATATCCAGATTGCCCTTGACGAGTGGATATCTGTGTTACAGAGCCCATGCACAGCCTCCATCCCTTCTACCATGGCCATTTTGTTCATGAGTCCATCAGGTGATGACAGGAGTAGCTAGAGAAAGAAGCTTACTGGTATCCACAAAACAGATTACCTTATCCATTTGATCATTAAAGTCTTCTTTCCTGAGGTCACCCTTTGATAAGCATTCATAAGGGACAGAAATATCTTCTTATTCTTTGCCTATTCAGAGAAGTCTACCCACTTGCATTTTACCCAGACCTTGCCACCAATTTTCCAATTATGTTTCTTCCAAATGCCTGACCATTCAGCCAAACCACTGGCCACAGCCCATGAATCAATATGTACTTATGCCTCTGGCTCATTTGTCTTTCCTATGAACAACCAGACATACTGCTCAAAGTTATGCCTACTAGAAGATTTTCCTTTATTACTGTCTTTCAGGGATGGCCCAGAAAGATGATATAATGTTGCAATTGTCCATTTTTAAGTAGCACCCGAGGAAGATGTAGAACTATATGTTAACCAAGCCAGAGTTTTCTCTTCCTCAGTCAACTGCTCATAGGAAATACCCCACGAGGCCATAGATGCAGGGTTGGGATAGAAAGTTAATGAAGCAGGAACCATAGTATGCACATTTGAACCATTTCCTTATATATCTTACTTGTGCCTTCAGAACATGCTTGAATCCAGTCTCATATATGTCACTTTCATTTGATAATAGGGAGCTCCAGCACAAGACCAACTGTGTGGTTTGGTGGATCAGTTCACGATGGGCATCTCAGGTTCCACAGTAACTTGGTGGCCCATGATTAAGTGTCCAGTCTCTTTTAAAGTCCAGTAGCAAGCCAAAAGCAGTTTCTGAAAGGGAGGCTGGCTGTTTGGAAAGGATGGCAGGAACCAGCACATCCTAAAAGTATGTGCTGTGATTCACCTACAGCATTTCTATTTGCCACTGGCACTTCATACATCATAGCATCTTCTGGATCAAGTGGCAGAGCAGTTTGCACAATAGCCTGAACCCCTGCAGAGACTTCTTTTATTCCAGACCTAACTGAAAATTAGCAGCTTTTCAGGTCATTTGGTAAATGGACTGTCATAGCACACCCAAACAAGGAGTGTGTTCCCTCCAAAATCCAAAGGGGTGCACTAGGTATTGTTCTTTTTTGGTTGTAGGATAGGCCAGATGCAAAAGCTTATCCTTCATCTTAGAAGGGGTATCTTGACATGCTCCATACCACTGGACGTCTAAAATTTTCACTGAGGTGGATTTTTGTAAGATTATTTTCCATCATCTGACATGCAAATGTCTCAATAATATGTCTAGAGTAGTGTTATTTCCTGTTCAGTAAGTTCGATCAGCGTATCTCCCATGTAATGGGACCAGCATGACATCTTATGTATATGAAAAGTGATCAAAGTCCCTTTGAACTGTATTATGACATAGAACTGGAGAGTTGATGCCACTGGGTGGGAGAGTGAAGGTGTATTCCTGGGCTTGCCAACTGAAAGCAAACTACCTTTGGTGGCCTATACTAGCAAGTATCAAGAAAAAAACATTTTACAGATCAATAGCTGCATACCAGCTACCAGAGGACATGTTCATTTGGTCAAGGAGCAGTCACATCTGCAACAGCATTTGCAACACGATTCACTACTGGATTAATTTTATAGTAATCCACTATTATTCTCCAAGATCTGTTTGTTTTCCACAGGCCAAATAGGTAAGGTGAATAAAGATGCAATAGGAATCACTGCCTCTGCATCTTTGAAGCCATTGACGGTGGCACCAATCGCTACAATCCCTCCAGAGATGTGGTATTTCTTTTGCTCTACTATTTTTGTAAGTAATGACATTTCTAGTGGCTTCCACTTGGCCTTTCCTACAATAGTAACCCTCGCTTTACAGGTCAGGGAACCAAACTGGAATTCAGCCAGTTGATTCAGGGATTCTCAACATGTCTATTCCAATTAGGCATTTCAGAACTGGGAAAATATCCACAGGGTGGACTCAGGAAACTCTTGGACCCATTATAATATAACCCTGAGTTTAAACTCTGTTGATCACCTGGCCTCCATAAGGTTTGTGTTACTATAACAAAATACCTGAAACTAGATAATTTATATGCAACGGAAATTTATCTTCTTATAGTTATTGAAGCTGGGAAGTCCAAGATCAAGGCACCAGTAGGTTGGGTGTCTACTGAAAGCTACATCTCTTCTTCCAAGATGATGCCTTGAATGCTGTGTTCTCACATAGTGGAAGGGGCAGAAGAGCAAGAAGGAGTCTATCTAGTTCCCTCCAGGCCTTTTATTATTTCAGCAGTTCCATCCAAGATGGCCCTGCCTTCATTACACAATCGCCTCCTCAAGGCTCCACCTCCTAATACTATCACATGGGTGTTTAAGTTACAACTTGAATTTTGCAGGGGACACAAACATTCAAACCATAGTACTCCCATTCTGACTGGTGGACCACAGTGATATTTTGGGTCTCTAGGAATCTGCCAGTTCAGAGCCAGTGTCCAGTAACACTCTCAAAGTCTGATTATTTCCCTTTCCCTGATGCACGTTACTCCAGTGTATATCTGTAAGTCTCTCCGGGGATAGTCTAGGAGAAAGATTGACAGTATATATTTTTGGCAAGTGTTCCAGGGTCCTTCCTCAAGGTGACCTAACCTCCCTTTCATTCAAGGAACTCTGAGTATGTAACGTGACTCAAATCTGGGAACTGATTGAGGTGTTGTGCCTCTGTTTTGGTGATTCTAGTTAGACTTCTGTTCATTCAACCTAGAACTCTTTTGCTTATACAGATCAAGTAGAAGTTTCATAGACTGCCTATCTAATTCCTTTCTAGAGATACTAAGACTAACTGGCCAATATGTAGGTATATGCAGAGCAGTCTATTCTCATGATGGCTTTGACTCTGTTGTCCACACTATGGGCCCACACACACCTGGCTCTTCATAATTAAAAGCCCCTGTCATTTCTGGGACCAAGTGATTCCATTGCTTTTGAGGATGCTGGTTCAGCGGTAGCAGTCTTCACTGTCATTTCTGATCTACAGAGAACAACCACAGAGTTATTTTAAGAAGCTGGGGCAAGCCCCCCCAAATTTATTTCTTGGAGTCATGGTGAAAGGTGTATCCTCTGGATCCTCTCAGAGTAGGCATGTCGGTTTCACATGAGAAATCCACTCTGCCATTCCAATATTCCAAAGCCTTTGGATACCTGCCTCTACAGTATACCAAGACTGTTCTGACATCTCAGTTCACTTAATGTAGACCCATGCTTAGTCAACAAAGTATATTTTTAGAGCCCTTTCTAACCCTGTAAACTAAAACATATATGAGTATTAAGCACTTCTCACTTGGAAGTCCACCATGATACTAATAATTAATAGTCAAATAAAAATGTTTCAAGCTTTGATCACATTTATTATTAGATCCAATTTCCTCCAAAGATTATTGTGAATTTTGAGGGGCTTGATTTTTTGTTTTCATCTTTTGCTCTGACTTCCCTTTCTTACTGAACTTTCAATCTCATTTTTAATCCTATTTTCTGTGGTTCTTTTTTTTTTCTCTCTCTACCCTAAGTAAACCAAAATGTGGAGCATCGCTCTTCTCTTTATTCTCTGCTAGATATTTTCTGCATATGGAATGTTGTGTGTTAGGCTTAGGACAACGGAGGTAGGGTATTTTGCAACTGAAAACTGAACCTCTGGCTTTAATGTTGTTAAAAGCTCTCATCCTTCCTACCATGCGACCTGCTTCCTGGAGTTTTCTTTTTCTCACGTCTTAGGCCTTTTCCATGGTGACAGACCCTCCTTGTGCCTTCTCTTCTTTCTGTATTTCAACTTCTCCCTTTTCTTCCTTAGCTCCAAGCACCCTTAGCATCCATTTCTCTCAGGCTTTCCTGGACATTTCCAAATGCTCTCATTTTATAACATATGACAATTTCACTTGTTACTTTTGCTTTCTTTCTCTGCTTTCTGACCAAATTTTCCCGAATGAGAATTTTTTTCATAAGCTATGAATCTCTTTATATAGTTTTTTCAAACCTGTATAAGGTTTAGTCTTCTATGAATGTCTTTTTACATCTATCATTTCACTTGTTCTTCATATAACCCTTCAGGTTGACAGAGCCAGTAAAATTGTCACCAGTTCGTAGATGAAAAAGCTGAGGCCAGGAAAAGTGATGTGAGAGGTCTCTGATCACCCAGCAAATGAACATAGACCAAGAAACATAGACCCAGAGATGGCAAAAAATCTTTGACGTCATCATATCCAATATCTCATTAGACATGGGAATCTTTTTGTACAGTATCCCTGAAATTTTCAGGAATGTTTGCCTGACATTGTTAAAGAGAGGAAAAATAAACACTGCGTCATGTATATGTACTGATATGCTCAATGAAGAGTACCATCAATCATTGTTTGATGAACATCTTCAGCACTGGAATAATTCCTGACACCCAGGGCTTCCTTAAGTAGTAACGTTGTCACACTTACACAGGGACTAGAATTGATACTTTCTACCTTTGTGAAGTGAATATTAGAAGGAGACCTTTTTAAGTCAACTTGGAAGGAGTTCCTTGCCTGTTAGAGGGATGGAGGAAGGGAGAGCCAGCCCTGACTCTGGTAGACTGCCTGCCAACCTTAAATATGACCACCTTTCACAGGCCTGACATGGCTTCCTATTTAAGTTATATTTGCCTATTTTCCTCACCTCTCTCTCCAGCAAAGCTAGATGATTCTCTGATATTGGATATCAAATTCACTGAGTCTAAGTTCGCTCAGTGGTTAGAGTTATCCATAAGGGAAGGTGGTACTGCTCTCTCCAGAAAAGGAGGTGCAGATTGGTGACTTGATGAATGCAACGTGCCAGGGCAATGGATGATGCGTGGACTCCTCCACAGATGGGGGCTGAAATGGGAATCTTTTGAGTTCAGTGGTAGGGTATGGAGTAGAGCAAGGTAAAGACAAACAAACAAACAAACAACTGGGCTGGACCCTTTGATTTGCCAGTAGGAGTCCTCACTTCCTGCTCTTCTAGGATTATCTTCAGAATTCTTCTAAGTCATGGGGTCTTTTCTTGGCCCTCTTTTTGGGACAATGATCTGCCCAACCCCCTTGTCCACTGGATCCTTCCTCGCTAAGCCCATCATTTTTGGAGTCCCCAGGTGACAGCAGAGGAGGATCAGAAACTGTTCTGTTCAACCATAATCAGTGAGTGACCCCTTGACTTTTTTTTACTTACACCTTTGACTTTTAGGAAAAAGACAGGAGAAGAATAAATCCGCTGTTTCTTTTCTTTCTTGCCCTTATTATGAGCTATACGTGGTCTTAAAAACTAAATCCTCAGCCAGTGACTCACGCGTGTAATCCCAGAACTTTGGGAAGCCGATGTGAGTGGATCACCTGAGGTCAGGAGTTTGAGAGCAGCCTGACAAACATGGAGAAACTTCATCTCTACTAAAAATACAAAGTTAGCTCGGTGTAATTTTGGATGCCTGTAATCCCAGCTACTTGGGAGGCTGAGGCAAGAGAATCGCTTGAACCTGGGAGGCTGAGGTTACAGTCAGCCAAGATCGCACCACAGTATTCCAGCCCAGGTGACAGAGTGAGACTGCATTTCAAAAGCAAAACAAAACAAAACAAAAGAAAACAAATGAAGACACCTAAATCCTCAAACTTGCTAGAACATCTTTTAGGAAGCCCATAAATCCTTTCTATGTTTTTCATCCATTTCCTTGGTATATATACTTTCTGTTCTGCTGTCTTGCAGGCTGAGTGCTCTTGGGCATTGTGCCACATTTTTTTTCTTTTTTTGTCGTATTTCTTGACCTAAACTTGGACTCTTAACTTCAAGGAGAGCAGCCAAGTGTCAAATTTGACCTTTTCCAAGTCTTGCTTACAGAAGGCCCAGAAATCCCCTGAAGTGACTGGCAACACTGTCCTTGGGCCAAATGCAGAAGGCAGCTGCAGATGGTGCTGTAGAGAGATAGTGTGCGGAAGGCACCTCCCGCCAATCCTGGATGCCCAGGCCCAGCCAAACCACCAGACTCCTGGCTCCTAGTCAAGACCCCAGCCTTCCTCCATGAAGGCCGTATGGGATTGCATCCATATACCTTAGGAGACTGTCTGGCAACCTGTTCCCCCAGCATGAGGTGCCTCCCTTCTCTGGCCTTGGAGCCAGTCAGCACCTGTGGGAAGAATGCCTGGCAGAATGAAAGCCTAAGGACCTGTTTGTATATTTGCAGGCTTCAGTAGAACCCCACGTTTCTTAGGCTTTTAGGTGAGGCTTTCTGTTCTTAAGTTCACCTTCTGATGCCAAATATGTGGACCTTGGTCCTGTCACTTTGCTCTCTGAGACAGTCTCAGAACGACCCTCTGGGGACACGTTTGTGGTTTCAGTCTCTTCAGCATGCATTATCCTTTCTTCTGGAGGTAACACCGCAAAGTTTCTTTGTCCATTCCTAGCTCAGTTCCTGTGGATCTGGTGAGGATCCTGCCTCCATAAGGAGAGTACCACTTGAGACTGGCCAGTCAGCACTTTCCCCCAGTCATGGGGATTGGTTCATTGGTGAGTACACAACCCAGGCCTTTTGCTTCAGGGTTGAACACACGCCTCAAATTGTCATAATTAAAGGAAATTATGCAGCTTATTATTAGCTCCTGAGGAAAAATGCTCAATTTTAAAGTGGATTTGAAGAAGAAGGACTAGAGCTGTTGGCACCACTTTGCCACCTCATGGAGCCTGAGAATGAAAGCAACATGGTAAGCAGAGCCAAAAGATAATGGCATCGTTTCAGCTCTGAGATCAAACATTAAAAATAAAATTATTTCTACCCTTGGATTTTTCTTTTCTGTTACATAGGACAAAACCTTATTTTTCTTACTAAAGAAGTTTGATTTTGATTTAAAGAGCCCTAAAATCCTCTCTATGTCCCCTCCAACTGTAAACTTGATGTATCTAGCCTTGTTTAAGGCAAAGTAATAAAATTTTTCTTTGCAATCCACGTCAAGATTCTGGAAGCAGAGTTTAGGCAGGAGAGTGAAATTGCTAGGTCCAGGGGTAAGCAAAACTTCAGCTTTAGTATTTATTGCAGAAAAGTACCTGTTCAAGTGTTTTGCCCATTTTTTATTAGAGTGTCTGCATTTTGTTATTGATTCATAGGGATTATTTGTATATTCTGGCTACCAGTCCTTTGTCAGATATGTGTTTCACAAAGATCTTATCTATACTTTCTCTTTCACTTTTTAAATGGCATCTTTTGATAAATAATTTTTTTTAATTTTAACAAGTCCAACTTATCAGAGTTTTCTTTTATATTTTTCCGTTTTGTGTGCTGTTCAGAATATTTTTTCTGATTGCAAGCAAAATTATGAAGATACTCTCCTGTTGTTTTTTAGAAATGTAATTGTTTTACTTTTCATGTTTAGGAAAACTATCTGGGTTCCTATCTGGAATTGATTTCTGTGTATGGTGTGATGTGAGAGTGAAGTTCACTTATTCTCACAGGGACAACCAATTGAGTAAGGCATCATTTCTTGAGAAGGACACTCGTTACCCCCTGCCTTTCAGTGGCACATATAATTCTATATATGTGGGTCTGATATTGGATTTTCTATCCTATTCCACTAGTCTATTTGTCTGTACTTGTGCCAGTTGCATGCTGTTTCAGTTGATGTTTCTTCTTAATAAGTCTTGATGTCTGACACTATCAATCCTGCAACTTTCCTCCTTTTCTTTAAAACAGTCTTACCATTACTGGCCATTTTTGTATGTTCCTTAATTTATATAAGATCTCTTAAAATTTATCGTAGTATTTTAATGTACTTTCTGTGTAGAAGTCTTGTATACCTCTGGTTTATTTGTATACCTACAAATAAATGGTTTTATTTTAATGAAATTCAATGAATAAAAATGTAAATGCTTTTTAAAACATTTTTATTTTCTAATTATTTCTGCTAGTATAGAAGAATACAATTTATTTGGTATTAACTGTATGTTTGAAAATCTTCCTAAATTCACTTATAAATTCCAACAATTTATTTGTAGATACATTTGGGTTTTCTATGGAGAAGATTACGTTTGCTGCAAATATGGTAAATTTCACCTCTTCCCTTCTAATATCTATTTATTTTTATTTATTTCTCTTGACTTGCTGTACTGGTAAGGTCTGCTGGTACAATAATGAACATGCATGGTGACAATGGACATCCTTAACCCTTTCCTGCTCTCACGGAGAAAGCTGACTATTTTAATAGTGTGTAAGATGTTTGTTAGATTTTTGTAGGTACTCTAATAGATTCATAAAGTTCCCTTCTATTCTTATTTTGTGAAAAGTTCTATTTTCAAATTGTGAATGAGTGTTGGATGTTATTAAATGCTCTTTTAACCTCTATTAAGGTGATCATGTATTTTTCTCTTTTATTTTATTAATGTGATAAATTATATTGCTTTTTGAGTGTTAAAACAAGTTTGTGTTTCTGATTAATTATCTTTTCACATGCTGTTGGATTTAATTAGCCAGTATTTTGTTAGGGATTTTTACATCTGTGTTCATGAAAGAGACTAGTCTGTAAATTTATTTTACAGAATGTCCTTTGCAGGTTTAGTATTAAAGCTTTGCTGGCTTCACAAAATGAGTTTGAAAGTGTTCTATTAATATTTTTTACTATGCTCTAGGAAAGATTATATAAAATTCATATCATTTCTTCATTTAATGTTTGAAGTAATTCAATGGTATAGTTATTTGGGTCTGGAGTTATTTTACAGAAAGTTTTATATTAAAAATTTAATGTTTTTAATAGATATGGAATTGTTTAGATATTTTTCTGTTTCTTCTTGTGTTTATTTAAAGAATTATTACCAGGAATTGTGTCCATTTTACCTTTACATTTTCAAATGTACTGCCGTAAAGTTGCTTACAATATTCTGTTAAAGTTTTCAATGTCTTTAGACTCTGTAATTATGTTCCATTTTTTATTTCTCACATTTGTATTCAGTCTTTGTTTTTGTTCATTTTGGTCATCTTAGGGGTTTATTGGTTAATCTTTTCAATTTGATTTTGTTGATATTTTCCATTATATGTTTGCTTTTTATTTCATTAATTTCTTCTGTTCTTATATTCTTTGTTGTAGTTTCTGTGGTTTTAATTGCTTATTTACTTATTTAAACCAAGTAAGGTCACAGTTTCCTGAGATGGGTGCATAAATCATTGCTCTTCATCTTTTTTTTTATTTTTACTAAAATATGCATTTAAGATTATAAATTTTCCCCTAGGGCTTCAGCTTCATCCTGCCATACTGATAGACCATCTTTTGATTAAAATTCACTTCAAAATATTTTCTAATATCAATTGTGATTTATTCTTTGACCCATAGAGTATTTGGAAGCATATTGTTTCATTTCACAACACTTGGAGGATTTTTGAGTTACCTTTGTCTCTGATTTCTCACTTAGATTCATTGTTGTCAAAAACTACATTGCATTAAAGTCTATCTTGTCTAATATAAATAACCCCATCAGTTTTCTTTTGGTAAATGCTTTCATGAAGTATATTTTTTCATCTTCTCACTTTTAAACTTTCTGTTTCTTTATATTTAAATCATATGTCTCTTATGAAATACACAGTTTGGTTTTGTTATTCATCTAGCCCAACAATCTATCTATTCACCAGAGTGCTTGATCCATTTACATTTAATACAACTGGTACATTAGGGGTTAAATCTACAATCTTGCTATTAGTTTTCTGTTTATCCCATTTATTCTTTGTCCATCTGTTCCTCATTTTTATCTTCTAAGGATTAATGACATATTTTTATTAGTGAATTTATCTTATTAGATATAAGGATATAAGTAGATATTTCAGTAATTACTTTAGATTTTACAATACTAATCCTTGACTTAGATCAGAGACTGTCTTAAATTAAATCTTTTATTCTCTTTGCGCCAACACAAAGATCTTAGAATACTGCATTTACATTCCCTTCCCACTGCCTTTTGTGTTAGAATAGTGTGCATCTTATTTATTTATTTATTTATTTATTTATTTATTTATTTATTTATTTATTATTTTTTGAGACATGGTCTCTCTCTCTGTTGCTTAGGCTGGAGTGCAGTAGTGTGATCACAGCTCCCTGCAGCCTCAAACTCCTCAGCTTGTGTTCCTTCTGCCTCAGCCTCCAGACTAGCTAGGAATACAGGTGTCTGTCATAATGCCCAAATAGTTTCTTAAATTTTTTTTGTAGAGCCAGGTTCTCACTATGTTGCCCAGGCTGGTCTTGATCTCCTGGCTTCAGGTTATGCTCCTGGCTCAGCTTCCCAAAGTGTTGGGATTATAGGCATGAGTCACTAAGCCCAGCCTGCATTTTAATTCTGCATAGATTTTAATCACCATAATACATTAATATTTATGCCTTTTTTTTTTTTTTTTTTTTTTTTGACAGAGTCTTGCTCTGTCGCCCAGGCTGGAGTGCAGTGCACCATCTGGGCTCACTGCAAGCTCCGCCTTCCAGGTTCACACCATTCTCCTGCCTCAGCCTCCCGAGTAGCTGGAACTACAGGCACCTGCCACCATGCCCGGCTAATGTTTTGCATTTTTAGTAGAGATGGGGTTTCACCTTGTTAGCTAGGATGGTCTCTATCTCCTGACCTTGTGATCTGCCCTCCTTGGCCTCCCAAAGTGCTGGGATTACAGGCTTGAGCCACCGCACCCAGCCCATTTGTGCTTTTAAAAGTTAATATTAACTTGGATTTGCCCACATTTTTACCATTTCCTGAGCTTTTTATTCCTTCCTAATTTAATATGCTTTCATCTGGGATAATTTTTTTTTCGGCCTAAAGAATTCCTTATAGTATTTATATTAATGGTGATGAATTCCCTCTGTGTTTGGATAAAATATCTGCCTCTCTTTGAAAAAAAAAAAAACTGAAGACCATTTTTACTGGGTATATAATTCTAAGTTATCAGTTACTTTCTTTCAGCACTTAAATGATATGATTTCGATGTCTAGTGTCTTACGTTAGAGAATTATTTTTGTCTTGTTGTTTCTTTGAAAGTCATATGTGATTTTAATTTGAATACTCTTTTAAAAAAATAAACTTTAATTTTAGAATATTTTTAAATATACAGAAAAGTTACACTAATAGTACAGACAGTTATTACATAGTATTGTATAGTCCATGCCTAATTTTTTCTGTTATTAACATGCTACATTAGTACAGTTGGTTATACACCAATATTGATAAGTTATTATTAACTAAAGTCTATATGTTATTCAAATTCCTTAATTTTGTAATTTATGTGTTCCTGTAGCCCATCCAAGATGTCACATTATATTTAGTAATTATGTCTCCTTGAGCTCTTGTTAGCTGTGGCAGTTTTTCAGGCTTTTTCTTTTTTTTTTTTTTTGATGATCTTCAGTTTTGAGGAATACTGGTCAGGTATTTTGTGGAATGTCTCTGAGTTGGGATTTGTCCTACATTTTTCTCAAGATTAAAACAAAGTCATGATTGTTTAAAAGGAAAATCACAGAGTTAAAGTATCATATCACATTAAGGGTACATGTTATCAACATGACATAAATGTAGATGTTAACCTTGACCACCTGGCTGAGGTAGTGTCTGTCAGATTTCTCCAGTGTAAAGTTACTGGTTTTTCATATTGTACTCTTTGGAAGAAAGCTGTTAGTTGCAGTCCATACTTAAAGAGTGAGGAGTTATGCTCTACCTCCTTGAGCTTGAAGCATCTATGCAAAGTATTTGAAAATATTCTCACAGATTTGTTTCTTCTTATATTTCTATCTATCTATCTATTTATCTATCTATCTATTCATCCATCCATCTAATCATGTGTTTATATCAGTATGAATCCTTGGATATTTTAATACTTTCAGTATAATCAAATGCCATCTTATCTTTTTGCTGAGACTATTCCAGCTTTGGTCATCAATAACCCTTTCTGATGGCCCCTGGGTTCATATGTTCTTTTGCCATATCACCATTAATGTAGTTTTTTGGTTTGTTTGCTTGCTTTAGCACCTGCTTACTCTCTTGACTACAAGATGCATCTGTAAATGTTTCTACATGTACCCATATACATGATATCACCAAGCTGATGTCTTCATCTGAACACTTCTAAGATTTTTTTCTTTTTCTTTGATTTCCAGTAGTTTAACTATAATGTACTTAATTATGACTTTCTTTTTATGTATTCTGTTTGGGATCCTTAGAGCTACCTGAATGTGTGACTTGATGCCTTTCAATGATTTTGGAATATCTTTGGTCATTATCTTTTTTCTCTCTCTCCTCTATTATTGAGACTTCTATTTTATATGTATATATATGAGTTACTTACATAACATCTTATATATATTATTATATATTAGATTTACTTAAATAACTTATTATATATATTAGATTTATTTACTCAATTTTGTAGGTCTCTTATGGAAATGTCTGAATCTTTTGTTCTCATATGTCTATGGACTTCTCTCTACATATTTTTTTCTTTACTCTATCTTTTAGGTTTTTTAAACTATAAAGAACACTGAGTCAATACTTTATCTTTCAAGTTAGTAATTCTTTCTTTTGCATGGTCTAATTTTATATTAACTCCATCTCTTAAATTATTTTTCAGTGATTTTATTTTTTTCTCAACTCAAAAATTATTTTGTTTTTTGTAGCCAGATTCCAATCTGTGAGAAAGTGCACCATATTTTCATCTATTTTCTTGAATGTGTTAATCTTAGACATTGTTAAATCCTTGTCTGCTATCTACAGCCATCCAAAGCCCTTATTTAGATAAACTATAGAGGTTTTGGATAAGTTCTCATTCTCCAGCAGACATTTAATTTTCTCTAGGTGGACAGTTAGACTATAAGAAAATTATCTTGATCCATTCAGTCAGTATTAGTGTATTTCCACTTCCCCCTAACTCCTGAATCTCAACTGGAACTCTAGTTTGTTTAAAAAGCCCCCAGTTTCGAGCCAGGCATGGTGGCTCACGCCACCTGTAATCCCATCACTTTGGGAGACCAAGGCAGGTGGATCACGAGGTCGGGAGATCCAGACCATCTTGGTCAACATAGTGAAACCCCATCTCTACTAAAAATACAAAAATTAGCTGGGCGTGGTGGCAGATGCCTGTAGTCCCAGCTACTCAGGAGGCTGAGGCTGGAGAATCACTTGAACCCGGGAGGCGGAGCTTGCAGTGAGCCGAGATTGCCTCACTGCACTCCAGCCCGTTGACAGAGCGAGACTCCGTCTCAAAAAAAAATAAGCCCCCAGTTTCCTCCTCTATAAAATGTGAATCATTGTAGAAGCTATCTCATAGGGTTGTTATGAGACTTGAGTGGGTTAATATTCGCAAGGCCCTTAGAATAGTACCTGGCATGTAGGGTTATGGAAGTATTTGTTAATTAAATTTTAATACTTTAATTTAAAAATTAAACTTTTTAATGACAGCAGGCAATGTCCTTAACAATATCCCCAAAATATGTACTATTGCACGTTTCATTTAGCTGGTTTGTGTGTGTACGTGACTGTCCACGTATGTGTGTACGATTGTGTGTACTCACACAAAACATTTTGGTAATATCTCTTTACTCAGATCTATGACTTATGCCCACAGCTCAGTCAAGTTAAAACAGCTGTGTAGATGTCTAGAGAATTATCTCTCTGGCGATTTTGAATGATCCACGTGCAAATAAAAAACATCCAGAGTAATCAATTTCAAACTATGATCTCTGGTATCTTCTCTGCTGGGAATTCGAACCAGGAGGGAAGAACAAAACAGAGGTGGATGAGGTTCTTACTCTTTCATTCATTTCAATCAGAAGAGCTCGTAGCTATCTCTTTTATACTTGAACAAACATTTCCATGATTAAAAAACATTGAAGTACAACTGCTCTCAGGGATAATTTGAGTCTGTGTGTCTCTGAGACAATTATCTACAGGTGTTATTTCTCATTACCAAATCTTGATAGATTTTGGATAAAAAGTGAGTTCAAGTTTGTTGTTCTCCTCAGCAAAAATATGGGATGAACGTTTTCCAGATTAAGGAGTACATCATGTATTTTGATAATCAACTTGTTACATTAGGTTAAAGCTTTCTTTTGAAAATTATGGATAATAATTTAAAAAGGCATTCCAACTCCACACCACACCAAGGAGGCTGAAGGAGAACCTGCAGACTGGGTCAGCACATTCGTCAAAGACTGTCTGGAACTTACTGTAATATGTTAGACTTATAGTTGATTGAGGTTCCCATATTCTCTGACCTAGAGAGCCACAATGTGTTTAGCCTGGAAAATGCTCACTGTGGACATTGCCAAGTATCCACCTGGCTTATAAAAACACATCAAAGGCCCATCATATAGCTAATGGTGGAAAATGCTGATTTCATTCTAAGACTATAAAATAATAATGGCCGCTCAAAAAAAGGGTACACTAAAACATTAAACCTATAGATTGGTTGTAAGACATGCCCCAATTTATCACATGCTTACAATTTTTAAAATTGCATCTTAAAAATCAAAGAAATATGGCATCTGCAAATGTGTGCTCATAGATAATATGTAGAATTGTAGATTATAAGCAATTTAATATGGGAGAACATTTGTTGGACATGATAATTTGGGCTTTGAAATAAGTTACCTTTAATTGTCAGAGAGTAATTATCTGTCATCCATGGAGCAATACTTAAGATTATACGATCATTGTAGAGAATAATATTTATAATTATAGAATAATATTTATCTTTCTAGATTAATTGGTAAGTATCTAGTTCATTCAGAAGTCAAATTTAATTATTGACATCAATCACTGTCAAAAGAAAAGTTTTCCAGTTCCTACAAGATAATCACAATTTATTTTTTCCTTTTATTTCTAGCATCTCTTCTTTTGATTTTGTTCTCGTCTTGTTCCATTGGTTAGAATTTCCAGAACAATGTTAAATAATATTGTTTAATAGAGTTCTTCTTCATCTTTCCCTAATTTTGATGGAACAATCTTTATAGATTCACCATTAACTATGACACTGGTAGTTATTTTGAACATTTTCTTTATCATTCTGGAGAAATCTTAGTAAACTATCTCTAGTTTACTAAGATATTTAAAAAGTAGGAAAAGAAGCACAATTTAGTCCAAAGTGTTTTTTTTAGCATCTATAACAATCATATAATTACATAATCATATTTTTCTTACTTATCATATTAGCACTTTATAATATTAACAATTTGAATATTAAGTTACACTTAGAATTTATGATTTTAAAAGCACATAGAACTATTCTGCAAAGGGAATCAGTTGCTCTGTGAATTACCTATGACAAGTTTCTAACCCCAGGCAGCCAGTCTCTATGTGCCAGCATGTGGTTGGTGTCTCAGGGACCAGAGACTAATTACAATAGTGTCAGCCTGGCCTGGGCACCATTAGGAGGTCAGACCTGCCAGAAGAAATCAATTATAAAAGATGAACCTTTCTTGGATGTGTTTGGTGCCACCGCCCGCTCCAAGGCCTGAGACCTTACTTGCTGGTGCAAAGATCATGAGTGCCAGAGCCTGTCATTTGTACACTACTTGGCACTGACCTTCCCTCCCACTCATCTTTGTTTTTCTGTTCAGCACAGAATTAATGATAAGATGAGGGGAGGATGTGGAGATAAGGTTTCCTTTTTAACGGAGACTCTGACTTCAGCCAACAAAGCAGATTGCAGACAATTTTAGTAATCCCCCAGCAGAAAACAGGCATGTGTGCACATTTACACACATATTCTCAAAGATTACACACATACTTATACACTTACATCCTTCTCCTCACATTAAGAGATGAGTTGAGCATAGTAAGGGCTTACTATGGGCTTGTTTCATGAATGAGTAAGTGAACTCAGTTGTCCAAGAATGTCTTCATACTCACTACTCACATACACTTACAGATGCAGAAGTAGGAGGATACCCTCCCAACAGCTCCCCACACACATGCCAAGGCTCTCATGGACCCCTCTAAGCCAAGCTGGGTATCCTCAGAAGTCTCTGCAACAGTTAGGTTGCAGATTTCAAGGTTTCAACGTTGGGGATTAAATCTCAATCTGAACTGCCTCAGTCACAGACAGATTTATTGCTGCATATAGTAGGAAGTCTAGAGATAGAACAAGCTTCAGAACTGATCTGGAGGCTGTCATCAAGAACTAAACTTCATCCTGTCACCTCCTCTGCCATTTGCAGAATCATCCTCACTCTGAGTCCAGTTCCCTTGTGACTGCAGGATGGCCTCCAGGAGCAGTCAGTTACACATCTCCTAGTTCGTATCAAGGTAAAGAAAGCAAGAGGCCTTCCTAGGCTTTCTTAGGAGCCAGGAAGAATTTTCCAAAGCTTCCCTCAACTTTCTTAAGAGCAAGGAAAAACTTCTAAAAATCAATGGCAAACTTCTTCCTGCATATTAAACACCATAATTAGGGCAGTGCTCTTTCCTGAAATAGGAGATGAGATTGTACTTACACCAGGCAAGTCTACCTCCTGAGGGAGTCACGGCCAAGGAACAGATGCTGAGAAGTCAAATATCAAAATCACAACAGTCTGGAAGCGATCTGCAACCAGTGAATTTCCATTACTAGTCTCATGTATGATAATAGGTGGATAGAATGCGAGGTAGAGGTTTACGGGCATGGTCCTCTCTGGCTTCCCTGAAATCACACCACCGAGGCAGTTGCCTTTCATAGACACAAGGAAGGCAGCATCAGCTGGTCCATCTTTTTTATTACAACCATCCTATTGGGTGTGAATTAGTATCTCACCAGGGTTTTTCCATCACGGAAATTTGCATTTTTCTGATGACTGATGATGTCATCTTTTCATGAGCTCATTGAATATTTACGGATCTCCCTGGGGCAAGTGTGTCTATTCAGAGCCTTAGGTAAGTGAATTTACATTTCTGAGCCTCAGTTTCACCTAAAATGAGAATGAAATGGGTGGACTGAGTGATCACATAGGAGCTTTTTCATTCTGGGTGTCTCTGGCTCCATGGAGGGGCTTTGAGAAGAGCTCTTTTTTTCTTTTCGCCTTTCCTACCTCTTTGGCCTGAGTGGTTTCCTTGTTTTCACTCTGCTTCCTGGGGAGGGCTCATCTCTGACATTCAACTTAAGCTGTTTAGGACATTCAAGTGTCATTCACTTTAGCTTTGAGAGAGCACTCACAGATCACAATACATCTGCTCCCTAATCTGTAGGGACAAGGTTAGTATCTGATATCCTGGGTATTAGATGTCTCCTCCTGGCCTGCCATCAGGCATATAATGCATGTTATTTATATCCATCATCAATGGCCTCTTATTGGAAAAATGAATATGAATGGTGCTTCCCAAGTATAAAAGGTAATAGTAATTCTTTTCATGACAATAAATGCTGTTGACTCAGATAAAGAAAGAAATCTTCAACAGCCCATCCCTATAACTTCATGTTTTACTTGAAGATAAAAATCAAATATATATAGACATTTGATGAGATATACAGAATTGAAATTTTAGGTCAAACTACTGTTTCTTTTTCTTTTTCTTTTACTTTAAGCTCTGGGATACATGTGCAGAATGTGCAGGTTTATCACATAGGTATACATGCGCCATGGTGGTTTGCTGCACCTATCAACCTGTCATCTAGGTTTTAAGCACGCATTAGGTATTTGTCCTAATGCTCTGCCTCCCCTTGCTCCCTACCCACTGATAGGCCCTGGTGTGTGATGTTCCCCTCCCTGTGTCCGTCAAACTACTCTGTTTCTTGATCAGGAATAGAATAATGTTTTAAAAGGTGTTAAGGATTATGCAGCTATTCTAGATTTTGTAATCTGTAAACCTTTTATCTAGGAATTCTTCTTTATATTTGGAACAGACAATAAACTCTTAGTGGTCTTAACATTTTGACCAGTATTTGCTTTTCACCTTGTCTTAGCTTTGAGGAACGCTTTCAGCTAGACATCTTCATGGGAAACTAGGAAAAATCTGAAGGAGAAAGACACCAAATTATTTTTTTTTTTCAAATCACTTTAGACAATTGCCACCATTTTATTAAGGTGGCTTAGTAAGAAGGTGAAGACTTTGCTAAGCTGGGTATCTGCCCATTCAATAAAGTCAACAGGAGAGAAACTTGGTAGCAGGGAATATCTAATTGCTGCAGGCAGAGATCTGAATGCTTTTCTTAAATAAAAAAAAAAATACTCTCACATTTGATTTATAGGCTAAGTTGTTTAAAGTTTTCCCCTTTAGATATACAAGCAGCTAATATTACCAAAAAAATATTATTTACAGTGCAGTGCTGCTTAGTAACAAACACTCACCATCACCTCTATGACTCCCAGTCTGGGAGAGCTCTCATCCTAGCTTTGCTGCTGTGTGACTCTGTGCCTCTCATTGAGCACCTCTGGGCTTTGCTTTCCTCTTTCGTGGGCTGCTCTGCACCAGGTGCTTTACATACACTCTCTCATTAAGCCAATGCCAGGAAACAAAATGTTAAGGTCTTTCCAGAGCTGCTCCCACTCTTTTCTTTCCCCACGTAGTGAATAAGGTTGGAATGCATAATCTAGTATTTAGACTTCAATCTCAGCCTTACCACTTACTGACTTTGTGCAAGTTAATATGTACCTGAGCCTCAGTTTCCCCAGCAGTGTGTAGCAGTGTTCTTAGCTTGAGCCTAATCCATCCTCACTCTGTAGGTCAAAATGATTAGGACATGTCTAGAAGGGTCCACTGGATTAAAGGGGAGATTCTGCACTCAGTATTACAGCTTCCCCCAGACAGTCCTCTGATGGTAGCTTGGCAGATAACATGGACGGCAGATTTGCTTCCCTTCCTTATTTATATGCTTGCTTTATCTGGAAAAGCAGCATCTATGCCAATCAAATGTTGAGTAAAGAACTAAGCAGTCTGTACGGGCTATTTATGAGGAATTTAATGAGCCAGCACAGTTGCTTTCAATTAGTTGTATCAAACACTACTGCCTCCTTAACCAATATCCATTCTTTCCAAATAGTACCTCAATTTTATTCAGATTTCCATGCTTATCTATATGGCCCGGGGGTTCAGGAGAGGTGGACTCCATCCTCTGAGTGTGAATGCTGATTGGTCTAAACCAGTTATTGTAACATCAAATTCCTTGTCACTGTTTGGTTGGAGCATGAACAAGAGAGAAAATTCAGATCAGTGAATCATTGGGAAGATATCTGCTGGGGGCTTCTTCTCATGACAAGGAGAAAATAAAGAACAGAGTGGGCTGGGCATGATGGCTCATGCCTGTAATCCCAGGCCGAGGTAGGAGGATTGCTTGACCTTAGGAATTCAAGACCAGCCTGGGAAACATAGTGAGACACTCTCTCTCTCTCTCCACACACACACAGACACACACACACACACACACACACACTTAAAAAGATTAGCCAGGCGTGGTAGCACATCCCTGTAATCTCAGCTACTCAGGAGACTGAGGTGGAGGATTGTTTGAGTCCTGGAGGTTGAAGCTGCAGTGAACCATGATCACCTAACTGTGCTCCAACCTGGGTGACAGAGCAAGATCCTGTCTCAAAAAAGAAAAGAACAGAGTGAACATGGTAAAGATGATAGAACAGATAGATGCATAAAACTTAGGTCCATGAAAATATTATTGTACTGCTGAATCAACAAATCTTATGAGATAATAGATATCCCTAATTGATTAAGCCACTTTGTTTTGAGTTTTTAATTAACCAGAAAGTGGCTTAGGCAACAAAGAATGCTTCTGTCTGGTTACTTGCTTTAGCTGTCTCCTGTAAGACTCAATAAGGGGTTCGCATTTTCTCTTTTAAATCCATAAGTCATCTCTACTCCTGACACAGTTGAAGATGTTGGTCAACTCTCCCAGGATAGTCGAGGAGGTTCATCACGTGAAAGGGAAAGTATTGGTCCAGGTGTGACTAGTCTAGAGGCTCTGTCTGTGGGTTTCTTTAGGTAAAATTGAAATATAATTCATAGAGTGAGGACAAGTCACTGCACTGATGGCATGGGTCAGTTGTAGTTTGGGGATGATGTTTTATCTCCTTAGCGCATTCAGAATCAGATACACTCGAGGGAAATTCTCTACTCTATTATTTCCGTAACGTGGCTTGATAAATATCACATAGGATTGCACTGAAAATTATTAGACTGGCACGCTACCAACTGCACTAACGAGGCACCTAGGATTGCCTTGAATATTAATTGAGATAAAGCATATAAAGAGAACAGCACAATGGTCAACCCATAAGAATGCTCAGAACTTGTTATCATCGTCATCATCAGCATCAATCATCATCATCATCATCGCCACTGTCATTCTCATAATCCTTCTTCCTCTCCTGCTAAGGTTGAAATTGGACTTATTCAACCTTAAATAAATAGGCAATGCTGGTTAACAGTGACTTGAAATGTGGTCACTTAATGGTTCTGTAAGGATCTGTCTCCTCCAATAATAATAATGACTACATTTTGTTAAAAGCTTACTGTGCTCAAAACTTAAGTCCATGAAGAAGTCATTGTACTGCTGAATCCACAGATCTTATGGGATAATTTATAACAGCTAACACTGTTAAAAGCATAGTATGTGCATTATCTCATTAAAATCTTGAGGAGATGAGATACTGAGGTGAAGCAACTCTCCCAACTTCCCATGGCAGTAAGTGGCAGAGCCAAGTCTGAGCCCAGGCAGTCAGACTTCAGAAGCAAGCCATCCTTAAAGATATGATGCTTTCTGCCTCATTAAAGTGACTCTTGCTGATGCCTACTACATGCTGGACACCAGTCAAGGTCTTTATAATATTCACCTAATTAATCTCACAGCCTTTATGACATAGGTGTTAAGAAGTGAGAAGGATCTCAGATTCACCCTACTCGCAAGCTAACAAGGTACTCTGCCACCATTTTATGGATGCTGGTAGAAGACACAAGATTCCTGGGTTAGAGACAAAGGACATAATAATAGAAGTAGCCAAAGTATTAGAAATTGCATGGCAATTCCCCAAGCTCCATTTCACACAGAGTAGTGCGAAGAGGGCTAGATGATACCTGTACACACAGTGGGTTGAGATACAGGAGACAAACTCTCGGCTTTAGGGAAGTTGAATCTTTTCTAAGAGGTAGTAAGCCTGCCTATCCTTTGCTCTGGAGGGAGACAATACCCTTTCTTTTCATGTGACCAAGCCTCATCTTCCAAGACTATGCAAACATTCTTGGAAAGAGAGTCCAAAACAAACAGCAAGCCATGCCTTGCTCGCAAGATAATGTAGAAAGTCAAGAGACCCCTGGAGAACTGTCTCTCAACAACAGGTATTAATATTAGTCTTATCATACAAATAAGAAGACGGAGGCCCAAGATGATGCAACTTGCTCAATGTCACATGACCAGGTTTGAATTCCTGCTCTGCCTCATCTTTGCTATGTAACCTTGCTTAATTTATGTAACCTATAGATTCTACCTCCTTAATATGTTTACTATGAGTCCCTTCCTCCCCCTTTCCACTCTAACCCTTGTATCAGACTGTGTGACTTCTTACCTAGGTCATTGTACCAGTTCCTAATGACCTTAATCTTGCTTTCCTCCAGTCTTTCTTACAGGTTTGATCAGAGTGTTCTTTCTAAAATGCAAACCTGATTAGATGATTCCCCATCCTTTAAGTCTTTAATGACTCACTACTATTTATAATGCTTACTATGGCATATGAAATCCTTATTCATTTGGTCCCTGCCTACTTTTCTGATAGTCACTCCTGCTAGAACTAATTACAGTTCATGCTCTCTCAAACTGCTATGCACTTGATTTCCTCTGCTTGGAAAATCCTTTCTCTCCCAGTGCATCTGGCAAGTTCTATCAGTTTTAAAGAATTTCACACATGGTATCAACTCTGTAAAGCTGTGTCAGAATTTCTCTTCCACCCACCAGAAAGACTCCCTCCTTCTTCCCCCTTCTTTCCTTTCCTTGACTCTTACCATTTGGTTCTTTACTTCTTTCTTGCATCGTATCCATTCAGATCCCACACGCTTAGTCACCCATGTCCTGCCAGTGGTAAAGACCTCTGATGCCCAGGCCATCTATCATTTCACTGCAGTTTCTGGAGTCATTATCCTTCACCTTTTTTCTTCCAACTTTTATTTTTGGCCTATGGGGTACATGTGCAGGTTTGTTACATGGGTAAATTGCATGTTGCTGGAGTGTGATGAACAAATGATTTTGTCACCCAGAAAGTGAGCATAGTAACAAGTATATCCTCCACTTCTGAAATGGGATTTTCCTTTCTCAAAATTGAGTGCTGCTTTGACTCCTTAAAAATGCAGAGATCAGTGTTTGTCTTGAGTAGGGAGCAGAATTATGGATTAACTAGAATGAGCACAAGGGAAACTTCTGGTTTGATGAAAATGAGATATATATATATGTGTGTGTGTATATATATATATATATTGATTATGGTGCTAGTAACAGATGAGGTCAATGAGATATAAGCTGAAGTTGCAAGTCAATTGCCTTAAAATGGGAACAGACTTAGCTAGCACATATCCTTCTGTCTCTTCTCTGTTTCTGCCTGGATCTTGGAAGCAATGGTGAAGGCAGAGCAAATATCCTGTCCCTATGAGACAATCAGAAAATGGAAAGCATAACAGAGGACAAAACAAGTGTCTGGGTCTCCAGTGTCACCATGGAGCCTTTTTAGCAGCCCTCACTACCCACATCCACACATCTCATTTGCACTTAAAATGTTCAAGCCATTGTTTTTCTGATTCCAGTTGCACACAACTGGGTGCAGTTCCTAATTTACACATTTTTGAAGCTGTGTGTCTACACTAGCAAGAGCCAGAGAATCAATGAGCAATATATTTAATCAGTGCAGGTCAAAATCATTCACTTGCTTCACCCCTTTTGTAATTGGTGAAATTTTACTTCTTAACAACCAGATATTTGCTTTAAATGTTCTTTTTCTCTGTTGGTGTGGATTAGTCTTCCTTAGTCTCAAGCTTGCCACTCAGATGGAAATCAGTCCCTCCTCAGCACCACAAGGTGAAACAGGTTCTAATGGAATCAACTCAGGCCAGCCCTGGAGCGTCACTTTGTTCTTTGTTTTTATATAAAAATCAGCCAACTGGAACCTAAATAAATCAATAGTGGCTAAACATGGAGCTTCCTCCTTTTAAATTTCTTTCTTTCTTTCTTTTTTTTTTTTAGACAGAGTTTTGCTCTCATTCTGGAGTGCAATGGCACGATCTCCGCTCACTGCAAACTTCGCCTCCTGGCTTCAAGCGATTCTCCTGCCTCAGCCTCCCGAGTAGCTGGGATTACAGGCATGTGCCACCTGGCTTATTACTATTGTCATTATTATTATTGTTGTTGTTATTATTATTATTATTGTATTTTTAGTAGAGATGGAGTTTCTCCGTGTTGGTCAGGCTGGTCTCAAACTCCCAACCTCAGGTGATCCGTGTGCCTCGGCCTCCCAAAGTGTTGGCATTACAGGTGTGAGCCACCATGCCCGACTGTCTTTTAAAATTTCTTTGGACCCCTCAATAAATCTGAAAACAAGAATGAAAGCAATTCTATCAGGAGTCCTCACTGAGGTGGAGAGGAGGATTGGAGATGCTCTGGGGGAAGGAGCAGAGAGAAGCCTGTATTCTTTATTAAGCCCGGCCCCACCTGCCTCCAACGCTCACCTCGAGGCCCTGGCTCCATCCTAGGCATGACAGGGGCAGGCCTTGGGTCCAGTCACGGGCGGGACAATCCACTGTCATTCCTGGCAAAAAGACCTGCAACTTGCACACGCTGGAGGTGGGGGACTAGTCTGAGGAAAGAGGTCGCCACATTTCCTCCCCTGTGAGCGGAATCTCACCTTTCCCTGATGAGGCACTAATTACAGTCTCTTTATATCTTCTCCCTGAGGTCACTTCCGTTTGCTTCTCCTGCCAGCTCCGAGCCCCTATTCTGTGCCAGGTGAGTCACTAAGGCTGGAGACCCTGAGAGGAAGCACTCGTGATTCCATCCTCACAGGCTCCTGGGCTATTGGAGCTTCTTGAGCCTGTGGAGGGCAGCTGCTTGGGGCATCAAATTGGCAACACTTTATTCCAGGAGATGCTGATGCCTCAGTCTGGTGAAAGGGGTGGCCGGGAGTTTGTGTCTTAATCCCTCTCCCCATTTGAGTCTGATGCAGACTTAGATTTAAGAACTTCATTTCTAGAGGACACAGAAGTCTCCAGTGGATTCTCCATTCCCCACTCCCCAAAGCCCTATTCTTGCCCACCTTTGCTCATGCTCTCCTCCTGCTCCTTCCTATTTAAATTCACTGTCACATCAACCCCTAGTGTCAAGTTTGGTCCTCACCAACTTCATGAAGCCATCAGCGGCAACTCTGGTTTGCGATGGTTCCTCTTTCTCTAGGCTGTTTAACGTGAGGCCCTCCCCTCATTTGGCAATGGATCCACAGAGCCTAGGCAATTTCTTTTGTTATGAGTATATTTTATATCACCTGTCAAAATGTGGGCCCTTATCTGCTGCACCTCTGTGGCACACTTCACAGACTTAGAGTGCCTGGTGCCATGTGTCACAGCAGAGGTGCTGGGCCTGGTCTAGTTACCACAGTTGTCCACATCATGAAGTCTAGCATCAGGCAGGCACAGGTTCAAATCTCAGCTTGGCAGTATCTAAGATCTATGACTTTGGTCAAAGTCCTAAGTCCCATGGGCCCTATTTGCCTCAGTTTCAGAAAAAAAGGGGTTTAGTACAGAAACAGGCTCCCAACAACTGTTCACTTAAGGGTGGTTATTGTCAGGATAGACTGGGTTATCTCTTTTTCTTTACATTCTTTTTATTTCCTTCACTCCTGTGATACCCTTCCTGTTGTTGGTGTGAAAATAATGCTAATTTTTACTAACACGAAACTGATGTATAACTTACACCAGTAAGCATGTTTCAGTTGTCACAGACCACAGGCCATGCAAGTCCTTTGAAAATGAGACACACGGTCACACCATAGGTGTTGGTTTGTTATATAAACTTAGCACCTATGAAGCTACCTGTTTCTCTGTAGGTACCACACATATAGTTGGACTGTTCTGCTACCAGGTGAGCAGTGTTGATTTTTTTTTTTTTATAACTTCTTTAGGAAGACAGCCATATCCACGGTAAACAGAAAGATTAACATATTGTCCCCACTCAATTGTGCATCTCCTATGCAAATATAAACACTTCTAAAAACAGTTAAACAGAGAAAGGGAAAGGGAAAGAAAGGCGTCACAGGTCTGTGCTACTCAAAGTGTAACCTGACAACCGGCTGCATTGGGAGCTTGGCAGGAATGCAGACGCAGGCCCCACCCCACATCCAGTGAATCAGAATCTGCATTTTCACAAGATCTGCAGTGATTCATGTGCACATAAAGTTTGCAAAGGGGCTTCCGTGGAGAACATTTAAAAAATGTCAACAAGTGGTCTAAGATACAATTTGGTCCCTCTCGTGAACCTTAACCGATGTCATGCCCTATTTGTTAGCACTTTACTCCACACTAAGATGAGGGAGTTCCTTTATTTCTTGATTTATGCTTCATAAGAATCCTTAATACAAGTGGAAGCAGTTACTGTTCACATAGTCCCATTCTTTAATATCTTCAGCCGCCACGCTTTAGATAGTCGAATGCAGGGGGATGAGATTGTGACCATGTTAAATACATCAACATCTATATCTCCCAGTGGCAGTATAAATAGACAGGCTTGCAATTCCTCTATACATCAATGATTTTACAGTGCATTAAGGCATTGGTCTGGCCCCCTGAAGATAGAAAATGAGCAGAAGATGGTCCTTGTTATGCTCGGGAGAAAGGCAGATGTAAGAAACATCCTGGCAGTCCCACATGTGGGCAAAATGATGTGAAGGCAAAGAGGGAGTGCTTTGATTTCTCCAGCAGTGTTACGGAGGAACTGTCCCCTACCCCTTTCCCACATTGTAGTAAGGAAGACAGACCTGAGGAGGCAGCAGCTGGAATAAAAAGACACCCATGAAAGACCACTGGGATTTCAAATCACAAAATCCTCTCTCCTCTTTGTACAGCCTCTCTTCTCAGGCAGGCACAATTGCTTCCTACATCTTTATTAACCCTTAATTCCAGGGACCAAAAGCAATGTCTTTAAATTTGTCTCCTCCTGAACTGAGATCAATAGCTTGCCTTGACTTTAGTCTTACTATAATTTCTCGACTGAGGTTTCTTTCTAGATATTTTACAGCATCTCTACTACAATTAGATCAGGAAGCAAAGAAATAAACTAAACCTTATCAGTGTTTTATGCCAATATCTGGCAATACTGTGAAAGAGATGTTTTGATTAGGCAATTTTCATTACTAAAAACACTATGGCACAATAAATTAATTCAATGTTGTGCACTTATCTATTAGACACCTTACTATAGGAGTATAAAAATGTTAATTATTCATTATCATCACTCTGATTATTTGTTGTGGCTGATAATTACATTGAATATATTTTATATCAGTAATAACCTTCTGTCTACATTTACAACATGTTGTATCTTGGGGGCTTGTCAAGATTTTTCCCCAAGCCTTTCCTTTATTAAGACACAGACCTCAGGAGTACATAACCTTTATGTTGAAGGCTGATTTTCTTCTTTCATATAAAGAGCAAATATTATAGATTAATTAATCCAGGATGATTATAATTTAATCACTCTTCCTCTGGCTTCACGAGGGATTTGGCTTTTATTCAGTTGCTCATTCATATTGTTATGAAGAATAAATGCAGGCATAAAATATTTGTGTGCCATGAATTCACAGAACAACTAACCGGAGAACCTGGAGGGGGATGTGTGCTAGCCGAGCCATCACTAGCGTCCCAGGCCGTGTGGCCTTGGGCTTGAATACCAGCTGGTGACCCACAGATGAAGGCACTTAACACCAGTGCAGGAGTGCATGGTCCCTGAATCCACTGAATTTGGTGTAGTTCAACCACAAACAAAATATTTCAGTCCCACAAAACGTACCCAGTTCCTACTATGTTGGACTCTGAGCACTGTGTTGGACTCTGAGAATAAACTCCTTACCAGCTGCTTGATCTTGGGACCCTTATTGAATCTCTTTGTGCCTTGATTTCCTCATCTGTAATAATGGAACCTTCTTCACTGGATAGTGAGGATTAAATAGGATGATAATACCCATTGAAAGGCCCTTAATGATATCTAGCACTGGCAAACACTCAATAAATCTAAGCTGTAGTTATTGCTATTACTAGTCAGACACGATTTCTCTTGTCGAGGTGGAGATAGGTGTGTAAAAAGTAACGCAATAAATTGTTCCAGTACAGTGATTGAAGCCTATTGAAAGGCACACGTGAAGGATGTGGTCAGTCTCCTTTGGGTGCAGTGAGCTGGGACAGACTTCAGAAAAGAAGAGACCCTCAGAACGAATTCACTCAATGAATATGCCAAATATGTCCACTGAGACGGTGGTGGTGGATGGGGTCAGGGAAGAGACTGAGTGGTCAGTAATAGCTGTGAAGCTTGTCGGTCTCTGTGGGGATACAGTCAGCAAGGACCAAGTGTGGTCAAACATGGTGGGAGGCAGCTTGGATCTCACCCTGAAGGCACTGAGGGGCCATTTAAGACTTTTCGGCAGGGGAGTCACACGTCAAATTAGATTGCAGGAATGTCCTGCAGCAGCCAGTGTGGGAGCCAAGTGAGTCAAGTGGGACAGGTAGTTGGCCGGGAGTCCACACAGGAGAGGATCGATGGCAGGATGCAGGCAGGAGCTGTGAGATCTGAGCTAGGGAGGGAATGTGGGCTCATGGTGCAGAAGTTATACATGTAACTGCACAACTGGTCCAAGGATGCCTTCAGAGAGGAGCAAGGAGGCTTCTGAGTTTATTTTAAAATAACAGCTATATTATTGGCGAGGTTCCCCATTCCTATAGGACAGGAAGGAAGGAGGGAGAATTACAGGTGAAAGGTACAAGTGGAAGACAACCATCATCCACATTTATCATGCACCGCCTGCATGCCAGGTACTGTACAAAATGTAATATGTAACTTTTACTACCTGTTAAATCCTCACAGGAGCTCAGTGAGGAAAATGCCATTATGATCCCTACCTTACAGATGAGGAAACAGAGGCTCTGATTGTTACATCTCAGGGCTGCAGAGCAGAAGGTGTAGCTTTGAACTCAGGAACATTTTCCTCCTTGATTCCCACTGTCAATGAAATGAGCAATACGAGTCCTGTGACTTGGTGGTGTTTCATTCCGTATCTTCAATGGGAACTGTCAGAGCCCCCACACTGGGTTGCTCCCAGGTGGGCGTAGTGTGGGCCTCCTGGGAGAATGTACCAGGCCTTTGAGTAGCCATGGCTACGTGCTGTGTAATGTTTACATTGTAACCACTGTAGGAGAGGGCTGCTCCTTTGAGGTGAGTGTTCTTCCCAGACGTAGAGAAGGCTGGGCTTCCAGGGTGGCCGCATCCCACAGCTGCAGGAGACAGCGTGGGCAATGACTGCAAGCCAGCAAAATAGGTGGCTATTCAAGGGAGGCTGGTGCAGATGAGGGCACTCTCTGATTCATAGAGGACAATACCCTTGAGATCTCAGGGACAAGAAAAGTTCCAGCTGAGAAGACACAGGGAACATCTTTGGCTGAAGGCACTGAGGTAACAGGTGAAAGAACATAGTTCCCAAGTTCCCTATTTCTGTGGGCCTCAGTTTTCTCATTTGCTAAGTGGAGTAACTCCTCACAGGACTGCGGCAAGAACTAGTGAGGATGCTGATTCAGCAGTAGAGTGATAGGCCAGGTACGCTCCACTAATGTTCCTTTCTGTCCTAGGGACGGGGCTCCAGGCAACCAAGAGACAGCATGATGCACAGTGAAGATCCCATGCATGGCAGTGTCACCACCCAGCAGCAGAGGGTGGGGTGGCTGTGACCCGGGGCTCCTGACAGGTGGGTTGGCCTGCAACAGAATTTTGAGAAGGGATTTGGAGGATACTTTTGGAAGACAACCAAAAGAGATTAATTAGCTTAAACAGTGCCCTTAATAATCAGTTCTCGGCCCTGGCTGCATGTAAGAATTGTTTAGCCTTTAGTCTGCACCTCCAGAGACTGAGATTCAAGTGGGGCCAGGTACAGGTGTATTTTAAAATCTTCCCAGAATATTCTAAAATGTCCCCAGGGTTAAAATTACCAATTAGGCAAAGGGTGAAGGGTGGCTACTTAGGCTCCACCAGGCATTAGCATGGTCTCTAGGGAGGCTACCCCAAGCTCAGATATGTTAACAGGCAGCTTTGGAGAAATAGCAACAAAACTTTTCAAGCCAAGGAAATGTCACAGGGCAAACTCGTTGGAAGATTCTCCCAGTCATTCAGTGTTTCTACTGGGGTACAGTACAAGCTGAATGCTGTGGTCTGGGCCAGCCACAAAATATAGCAACACTTCCTTCAGAATCTCCATTGTCTAGCAGTTCAGGGATGGGAGAATGAACAGAAAAGCTCACAATGGCAGCCCTGTGGCCCAGCGTTTCATGCCTGTGTGGTAGGATGCAGTACTGTCCTTGAGCAGAAGGGATTGCTGCAGAAATAATGACTTCAGCTGTGCTCACGACCTAAGTTACCCACAGTGCAGGGCAGGCCATGACTAGTTTGGCCTGGTCTACATCTATGTAGTCAACTTACAACTCTGTAGGAGAGGATCTGCCTGTTTATGGATTACGTTTGACCAACTTTTAAATCCAGCCTGTTTTTTCCCACTACTCCACCCTCTCTGGGTCTTCCTCCCCATTTTTCTGAATGACATTCAGACTCCTACAATTTTTACCTCTGCAACTATAACTAGGATGTCAAGCTGGTTTGCAGGGTTCATTTTTGTGCTGAACCTACCGCAGGCACCAAATGTCTGTTGATTGATTGGTTGTCATCACCAGAACATGATGTGTAGCTCAAAGCACAGGAGAATGATGTTGGGATTGTCTTCTTTCCTACATTGTGCCGATGAGCAAGAGTTGACTGTGATACCTTCTAGGCTGAGTAATTGCCCTTTCTACAAGTGCCCTCTTGAGTCTAGAAATATAGAACAGACAATTTCTCTTTATTATCACAGTGATACCTTTATATAATCTCTTGTTGGTTCAGTTATGTTTTAGACCTAATATGTAATCAGCAGAGTTTCCACAGTGATCCAATCTGAAGTTTATTTTTACCATTTACCTTTGAGGAGCTGTATTTATTAATTATTATATCCTGATTTAAATGTGTTTCTAAAAGTTTAGAGAGAAAAGACAAAACAAGGCATTTTAAGAGAGCAGATGTCTAAACTCAGGTGCCGAAATAACTTCAGAAACTATCATAGTTTAACGAAGGGCCTGTATAATCTTTGATTTAAAAAACAAGAGTGAAGTAGGCTGATGGGCACAGGAGAAACTCTTAACTTTGAATGTTATAACAGGGTTTGATGTATACATCTGGGAGTCAGTCTATAGATTGATGTTTTTTTCTAAGAAAGTAAGTTTGGATTTTAAGAGGAAGAATCCACATGGGAAAAAGTTCTCCTAGAAAAGATGCTGCAGAATTTCTAGGTCCTTAGGATGGGCAAAACATAACCAATATTAGGTTATATCTTCAGGCTATTATTATGGGCAAAAAGACAAAATGTTGTAAAGACTTTATAACCCTGCCTTTGCACTCTTGTTTTTAGTGTTTTTACTAAGCTCTTCCATAGCATAAAGTACTTGTGGGAAACCTGCTACTGTTTCTTCAGTCATATCTTCCTCCAGACTTGGTTCTTCATCTGCTTTTTTGCAGGTATATGTGTTTTTCATTTGATTATCAATTATCATTGTATTAGTGTTTCTGGTGTAGTACGTTTAGCAGTTCTCATGCCATTTCTTTTTTTTTCTTTCTCATGATTAACCTGGCCATGTTTGTCCAGACCTTGTTTGTTTGAAGCATTGAGTTCATTCTTTTTGAATCCTTCTCATCTTCTCTGTCTGAAACCAACCCCACAGGGGTGACAAGAATTGCATGCCGGGTTCTGGATGGAAATAGAGTTAAAATGAAGCACTAATCAGATTGCACCTTGGCCTGCTTCCTTGTGGCTAAAAGTCACATAGCACTAGGTAGTGGTCATTTGCATCCACATCATTCCTACAGGTGGGATTTCTGACATCGGGTCATAAGACTGTTTAGGAACTGACTTGCATCCTCATTGTTCCTGTAGACGGGATCTCTGACGTTAGAATCATACAGTTTTTGTTTAAGAATCACTTAAGAAGATTTTTTTCCGGCTCCAAATTCCAGCAACCAGTTTAAAGATCCCCTCACCCCCCACAGAGGAATGTGATCGGCATGAGAACACAGCTTCTTAATCTCTCTATCCAATGACTTTACCCTGCACTCTTTAACCAGTCAATGTTCTCCATACTTTGGCCCACTCCAAAACTCTTATCCAAAACCCTATCTCCAAACTCCTTGGGGAGATGGATTTGAGGTTTCCTGCCATCTCCTCACTCAGCTACCCTACCATTGAATATCTTTCTGTGCTGCAACTCAGTGTCTTAGTGTATTGACTTGTTGTATGCATTGGGCAAGGAACCTATTACAGCTTTAGGTCTTTCCTTAGAGCTGTATTTTGAGGCGAGAGTGTTACTTATCCACTGCTCCTTTGTGGCTCAGTGATGCAGAAGTGAAGAAAAAAGATTAATGGCAGCTGAGCACAGCCCTGGCTGGACGGTCTGGGTTCTGCTTTCTTTTCTTTTTCCACATTCTGTACCAGCGACCATTCCACTCAGCCAAAGGTGCATCCTGTCCTATGGGATTAGCGGAGCCCTCTTCCCCAACCTGGCAGAGTCATCTGCATTGTGGAAACCCTGGTGGCCTTTCCTGTCCTGGTCTGACCCTCCTCCCTCTGCTGGGGCAATAGCAGAGCATCAAAGTACCTACTCTCAGTGACTTTTCCTTCACTTTCCTCAGAGCTGCTCCACTTGACTCTGGTCCTCTTCTTTTCAGATTGGAAAGCATTACTGAGATTTCTCATGACTTTTAAATTGCCTGCAGTCTGTTCTGAGGCATACGGACAGCATTAGAGGCCCTGACATGCTGCTCACTGCTTGTCATAGGCAATCTTTTTCTTGCCATGGCCACTACTTCCATCAGTTTCAGTGCAAGGTGGCTCCCCCTTCACTGTTTGGTTGCTCTTGGTGAGCTAGAGTTGAAATTCCCAGTGGAAGTTGAATGTAAGTCCCAGTGGGAGGGTGAACACAGGAAATCTTCCCTGGAAACCAGATAAAAGGTAAGTAGTGAATAATTATAATTAAAAATTTGGTGAGCATTCACCTTGAATTTAGGTGTTTGCATTTATTTAAAATCTTCTAAATTGTTGTTTGTTATTTCTAGGTAGGCATTGTAGTTTAATTAAATCCATGCTTTCATCTTTATGAAGAAATATATTTTAATGGGAAGCACATGCTTGCATAATTTTTAATCTTGCTTTCTCTCAGTCGTCAGAGCAAGTCTAATTATTTACTTATGAAACTAAAATCAACTACCACCTTGTGGAAGCTATCAGAATTACAAGCATATTGTAAAACCTTAAAGGATGGTTCTCAACCTTGGTAGCACAGGTGAATCACCTGGTGAGATTTTTAAAAGTACTGTGACCTAGGCCACACCTCAGATGGGTCTGAGGTGGTACCCCATGCATTGGTCTTTTTGGAAGTCTCTCAGGTGATTCTGAAGCAGTGTCCATCTGCTTCTTCTTGTTCTTCTCTCCTTAACTGCCACTCCTCCCTGCCACATCCTCTTAAACCAACCCCATCTCTAGGTTCTCCAAGCTCTTTCTCTGCACAAGTCACCCTAAATAGTCCAAATTCAGTATCCCTCCTTCCATCAAAATACTCATTCTCTTCTAACTCATGGGTTAAAATCTAAGTTGAGTCTATCCAGGATTCTTGCACTGTAAATGAGAACAGCCAAGGAAAATGCTGCATGCCATCCCCCAGTAAATAATCTATGTTGGCAATTTAGGCTGGTACAGAGCACTCCATACCAGCTAGACAGGCGTCCTTCTACCTACTGGGCCATCTGATCATTTCCCAAACAGTGTTCCATTGGTTGTTCAATATTTTTTTAAGTTGATGCCTGACACAAGATTTTCTATCAGAGTCACAATGCAGTGGGCCCATATGAGCAGTCCTACAATTAAAATAAAATTTTTAAAACCTTGCTTGTTTTATTCAGCATTTTTCTAGACTGTTTATCAGCAGAACCTCTGTTTTCTAGAATGCTTATTAGCCCTGTGATGAAAATCTCTTTAATAGATAAGATATGCTGCTCTGGACCCTTCCCTTATAAAGATCCACCTCTCGCTTCTGTGTCTTATGGTCCTGCTTTCATGTAGAAAGCAGTGCTTTCGGTGAATTTCTCAGGGCTGCATTCTGCAGTCCTTTTTCTCTCACTTCCATAACAGCCCTGAACATTTATAGACCTTTCCAAGTCAGATATTTTAAATCTTGATTAATATTTTCAGGCTGAGTTGACAAGCCATAAAACATACCCAGGCTGGGAAAATCTTACAAAAGTTGCTTTACACCCAAGAATGCAGAAATGCGGGCACTTCTATTTTGAGAAAAAAGTGACCGCTCCAGTTGGTGTTATCACTGGTCACTGCTAATTGGGATCTGAATGTTTTAACTTGCATGAGTCATCGCTGGCCATGCTGTACCTCTGCATTTTCCCGAAGAGCTGCCAAAGGTTTGTGCAGGAGGAGCAGTTGGAGATGAGCGTCTAAAAGTGCCTTTTCTCCCTTTTTCAGTTTTCTGGCTGTTCCCTAAGGAGTTCACACCTGTCTTTCTCTGTCCTTTTCATCTTTCTCTAGGCTACTTTCTTAGGACTAAAAGGTGGAGGGCCTGCGCACAACAGGCAACAATTCTTCTTCTGAACGATCCTTCTCTCTTTTTCTTCTTTCTTACCCTCCCCTCTGCCTAAGCATCAATGCCTGTAGTGAATTCCCCAACAGACAACACAGCATATACTCAGAGAACAGCAAACACAGTGTGCCAAATAAATGAAGACAACACCATTAAAAGTAGAATTTGATGTTTTGAAAGTCTGTAAAGGAATTTGGGGAGAAATCAGAACTGTATTGGCTCTTCTCGCCTTTATGTTAAGAGCTGGTATAGCTCTTTTTGGGAACTGCTTTTGTGAGTACTGTAACCTTTTTCCATTTTGGTCACCCAAGGGTGCCATACTGCCTGTTGTGGTACTGGCACAAGCTGCTCAAAGAAAGGAAAGATAAAAAGAGACAGTGTACCTGGAAAAGGCCCCTGAAAGGACACGAGTTTGATCAGGGTCCTGAGGAATGTGTTGAGTTTAGCCAGAACAATAAGGATGAAAAAGTTAAGGCTGTCTTCCAACCACTTTGGTTTCCTCAGCATTAAACACAGCTGGAGCGAAATAGGAGGGGCCTCAGCCCTCAGCCTCGATCTGTGGCAGACTGGTGTTCTGCCAAGGACCCAAAGTCCATGACATCTCTCTGGAACATGGAAAAACACCTGGTCCCACTGAATCCACAGTGAAAATAATTCCCCAGCTTAATGACAAAGCCCTTGTGGAGTCAAAGCAGCAAAGGATCCAAGGCTAATGCATGGGTTGCTTTCAAATCATTAATAACAATGACAATGCTAATAACATTAGTGTGGGGGAAAAAAGGGAGGATAAGAATGGGTCTTCTAATCTGTCATTTGGAGCCTTCCTGTTTTATAGCCCAGGGAAGATGGTTTCCCTGCTCTGTGTTCTCATCTTTGAGTCCCAGATACAAATGTGAAGAGAATGGGCACGTTTCCTGGTGGGTCCTGGGTTCTACAGACCTTCAGGACATTGCCTGAGAGCCATATAAGCTGCAAGGGCAAAGAAGCATGGCTCGAAAAGGGAGAAATGTGTAGCATAAGCACCAGGAACAAACTCACCGAAGCAGACAAGAAGGAGCCCCCAGGCTGGAGCTGACCCTGGAATATGCTAAATCAAGCTAATTACCACATGTGTTACCTCATATACTTATATTTTGCTTATTTGTTTGGTTAGTTGGTTGGTTGGTTTTTAGAGACAGAGTCTTGATCTGTCACCTGGGCTGGTGTGCAGCAGTGTAGTCATGGCTCCCTGTGGCCTCAAATTCCTGGGCTGAAACGATCCTCCCACCTCAGCCTCCCAAAGTGCTGGGATTGCAAATGTGAGCCACCGCACTCAGCTGATTTTTGTTTGTGTGGTTGAAACACTTAAAATCTATTATGTTAGCAATTTTCAAGTTTACAATATATTGGTATTAACTGTAGTCACTATAATGTGAAGTAGATCTCTTGAACTTATTCTTCCTGTCTACTTAAAATTTTGTGTCTTCTGTCTAATATGTCCCCAGTCTCCCCACCCCAGTCTCTGGTAACACCATTTTTTTTTTTTTTTTTGAGACGGAGTCTTGCTCTGTTGCCTGGGCTGGAGTGCAGTGACCGGATCTCAGCTCACTGCAAGCTCTGCCTCCCGGGTTCCCGCCATTCTCCTGCCTCAGCCTCCCAAGTAGCTGGGACTATAGGCACCCGCCACCTCGCCCGGCTAGTTTTTTGTATTTTTAGTAGAGACGGGGTTTCACCATGTTAGCCAGGATGGTCTTGATCTCCTGACCTCGTGATCTGCCCGTCTCAGCCTCCCAAAGTGCTGGGATTACAGGTAACACCATTCTATTCTGCTTCTATGAGCTCAACTTTTATACATACGTCAAAATATCATGTTGTACACCATAAATATACATACTTTTTATTTGCCAGTTAAAAAAAGAAAGAGGTATTCACATTTAAAAAATAATAATTGTTCTGGGTCAAACCATCAATCCACCCAGCCTAGCAGCCCTGGTCTGGTGCAAAATTAAAAAGTAGAAGACAGGCTCTTGAGCACTCTCTCCCCAGTCTAAAGAGAGCTTCAGCCTCTGCATTCTTCACCTCCTCTGCCCGCCTGCCTTTCTCCTGGTAGTCCAGACTTAAAGTTTGGGGGAGTCCTTGAGGTCATTTAGTTGAACGTTCTCATTCATGCTAGTGGAAGTACGAGAATCATTCCACTAACTAGGAGCAAATCAGGACTAAAACACAGTACTTGTCACCCTGAAATCTTTCCACTATGTCAACTTGCTTTTGTTCTTTTTCCTTTTCCAAATTTATCTCTAAGGAATGATTTTTAAGTCTTTTACTTTAAAGTGTAATTTACTACTTGCTTAAAATTATAGCCCTTCTAACAGCCTTATGTGAAAAGAATAGTGTTACTGTTATAAAATAAGAGAAAATTTTTTAGAGAAGGTGGCTCTTGAGCAACATCTTACAGAGGGCAAGGCTTTGGTAGCAAATGTCAGGGAAATGTATCCCGGGCAAAGTGAGGGGATTGAGCAAAGGTGGAGGGGCAAGAAGGGGTCTGTCTTAGAGAGGAGGAAGAGAATGAAGGCTGGCTTAATTAGAGTGTGCATGGGCAGGACATAAATAGATGAAGGTGGAAAGTCTGAGAACAAATTTTTGCCATGATGTTAGTGAGTTTCCCTATCAACCCAGGAACATTAACACTTTTTTTTTTTTTTTTGAGACAGAGTCTTGCTCTGTTGCCCAGGCTGGAGTGCAACGGCATGATCTTGGCTCACTGCAACCTCCGCCTCCCAGGTTCAAGTGATTCTCCTGCCTTAGCTGTAGCTGGGATTACAGGTGCCCACCACCATGCCAAGCTAATTTTTGTATTTTTAGTAGAGACAGTGTTTCACCATGTTGGCCAGGCTGGTCTTGAACTCCTGACCTCAGGTGATCTGCATGCTTCGGCCTTCCAAAGTGCTGGGATTACAAGCATGAGCCACCGTGCTAGGCCAACATTTACACTTTTAACAAGTCTTTTGAAGGTCAGTCAATCCAAGGAAGTCAAATCTCTAATGGTGGCAATCCCAGCCCAGAGCCTGGCCAGTAAGGAAGGTGTTTCAGATAAATCCCTTCTATCCTGTTATAAAGCTCCCTCCTAATATCTTTTTGCTGGTAGGTAGTCTAAAGGGTACTGAGGCCTTTGGACCTCTTGGCAGATGGGGAGGAGTTCTCAGAGGCTTCCCTGTGCAGGTGAATTTTAGGAGACAGCTCAGAGTTGTGGTTGAAAGCATAGACCCTAAGGCCAAGTAGCCTGGGCTCAAATCCAAGCTCTGCACCTCTGGGAAAGTTACTTAAGCCCTGTGTGCCTCAGTTTCCACATGTGTAAAGTGTCGATGCAAATCACAGTATTCAGCCCTTTGAGTTGTTCAGAAGATTAAGGTTAATACATTTATTGCTGAGCATGGCATGTAACTAGTGCTAGGTGTGAGCTACTATCTTGATGACCACTACTGTTGCTGACGATACTGTTCTCTTTCTTCGCAGCCCTTCTTTTCTTCTACAAACAAATGATATTCTTCCTATTTGAACAGCACTTTACAGTTTGTGACTACTTTCATACACATTTTGTCTTTAGTAGGGGTTGTTAAAGTAAATTAAAATGGAGAATCCCTGATTGGATAAAACCAGTTAGGCCTCATAAGTGACCTAAACTTTGCTTGATGTGCAAACATAAGGGAAACTTAACTTGAGCTATTTCTTGTAAACCCCTGTATTAAAACAAAACAAAACAGAATTTAATTTCAACCAATCAAAAATAGCCAACAATCTTATAACTATATAACTAGGGACTTTCCAATTGGATAGGCCATATGAGGCAACCGTATAACTGTAACCAATCAAATACGTTATTTGCTTTAAATCTGTATCTGTTCTATACAAGCTGCACCCTGCTCCACCCCCTTGCATTCCCTCAGTGGAGCACCTGAACCGCTTCTGGTTTAGAGCTGCCCAATTCATGAGTCATTGTTTTATCAAGTAGACTCTTTTAAAATTGTATTGTGCCTCAGTTTACTTTTTTGTTTGTTTTGTTTTGTTTTGAGAGTCTTGCTCTGTCGCCCAAGCTGGAGTGCAGTGGTGTGATCTCAGCTCACTGCAACCCCTGCCTCCCAGGTTCCAGCGATTCTCCTGCCTCAGCCTCCCTAGTAGCTGGGACTACAGACACACACCACCATGCCCAGATAATTTTTGTATTTTTAGTAGAGACGGGGTTTCACCGTGTTGGCCAGGATGGTCTTGATCTCTTGACCTCATGATCTGCCCACCTTGGCCTCCCAAAGTGCTGGAATTACAGGCGTCAGCCACCACTCCCAGACGCCTCAGCTTACCTTTTTAACAGGGTGTTAACACTTTCCACATACGAAGATGAGTAAAATAGCCAGAAGACTAATAAATAGACTTTTCCCAAATTACCAGGGCAGCAAATGGTGCATGAACCAGATCTGGCTTTATCAATTAATTCTTTCATTCATCCATGTGTTGTTATTCATCTACCCACATTTTTTTGACCATCTGTTCTATGTCAAGCATTGTGTAAATTACTGGTGATATGGGTATAAGACACTCAATCCCATTTCTGCAGGGCTCATGGGCTAATGGGGAGCTGGAGACCATGTAGACAGTGTGGTGGTGCGAGTAGGGGAGAATACCAGTTGCCCCAGAAGACTTAGAGGAGCCGGAAGGGAGGTCAGCAGAGGTTCCAAGGAGTAGGAACCCAGAGGTAAGTCTGAAGAGAAAAATGAATCATTAAGCACAGAAAGCAGGAAAGGAAGGCCACTTCTTCCCTCTCTAACCCCACCCGTGCCCCAGTTCAGGTCCTTCCTGGGACTGGCAAAACTCTTGAATTCAAAAAACAAAGCAAAGCAGAACTCCCAGTACTTGCTGCATGTCTCATAGGTGCTCAGAGTGTTGAGGTTCAGTCCACGGGCACTCAGCATCTAACTCAGGGACTGAGAACTGAGCAGGGCAAATGATGAGAAAACAAAGGCAGTAGGACGAGGGCAGGTACCGTATGCACATTGTGGCCTGGAAGTGGAACTGGCTCCACGTGATATACACAGATGCCCAAAGGGGATCAGCCTGCTGGGTGTGTCTCCGACTTGTCTTGGCCACCCATAATATACAACATCAGCTCCCTTTCACACACCACACACCATGCAGAAGACCCTTTACATCTGTTACCTTTTTAATTTCACCTGTTGACGTTCAAGAGCAGACTTTGTAGAGAATTAGAAAACTGAGGCAGAAAAGGGTAACTGATTTGCCAAAGGTGGCTAAATTAGTTATCTACTGCTGTTCACAGATTACCCCAAAACTTAGTGCCTTGGAGCCACAATAATGACTTACTATCTCCCACAGTTTCTGTGAGCCAGGAATTCAGCCTGGACACCGCAGAAATGTCTAGTCTCTGTTCCCACAATACCTAGGGCCTCTGCTGGAACACGCAATGACAGGGGACTGGAATCATCTGCAGGCTTACTCGCTTACATGCCTGGGGGTTGATGCTGGCTGCCTGTGAAGCCCTTTGCTGCGGCTGTTGAGTGGAATACCTGTGAGTGGCCTCTTCGTGTGGTCTAGGCTTCCTCACAACATGGTGGTGATATTCCAAGAATCCAGAAAGAAAAAGAGTCAGGCAAAATATATTGCCTTTCATGAGCTTACCTCAGTGGTCATGGCATGCCACATCCACCATATTCTTTTCATTGAAACAATTACAGACGTCCATCCAGATCCAAGGAGGAAAAAAACCAAACAAACAAAAAAACAAAAATACAGACCTCTCACTTTTCCAAGATCAATGTCAATGTTTGATTAAAAAGAGTATGTGGGATGGAGTATATATCGGAAATCTCTGCCTAAATAATCTTCCACAGTGATGTTAACTGGGGTCCTATCTTTCCTATGGCTATACCCAAACACCTGCCTTCTCGCAATACCAGCTCTGCTACTGGGAGGGAGGCACACTTGTCCACAGATGTCTGAGTACCCAGAGGTATGCTCTCCGGGTTCCCATGCTGGGTGACCTTCCGTTGCTTTGGAGAAGGTGGCCATTCCCTGAGCCTTGTCTTCTTTTGACTTCCTTGTCCTCTGAGCCCCAAAGAGCTTTCAGAGAAATGCATGTGACAGAACCTCAAGCTGGTCAAGCTCAGAAGATTAGCACCAGGCTAAACAGCAAAATGAGTTTGCCTTCCAGCCTCTGTGTTTTGGAGAGGACATCCTTAACCTTGTTTCCAGCTGTTTCTGTATTTCTGTGCTGCCTATCACCTTTTAGACCCAGATGCGATATGAATTATGCATTTGATTTGGGGCAGGTGCACCCATTTCCTTCCAGAACCCCAGGGGCAGGCATAGGAAATTAATTCACAACATCTGTAGCTGAAGTCACTTGCAATTTCCACACCAAGGAAAAAATAAAGATGTGGGACTTGAGAAGCTCCAAAGTGTTAAGAATACTCATCAGTGGTTCTTCATTGCCTCTGTAGAGACAAAAAATGGGTACTGATTCCTGTATGAAAGGTTTATGTTTGTTATCAAAAAAGGGTTTCTCAGTCCTGGAGGTTACAAGGCCCTGTAATAGTGACTAGGGCATGTCACAGAAGCTCTTCCCTGGAAATCTTAAGACAATAAAGGCCAGGCACATAAGCCCTGTAATCCCAGCACTTTGAGAGGCTGAGATGGGAGGATCCCTTGAGCTCAGGAGTTTGAGAACCTGGGAAACATAGCAAGACCTCATCTTTACTAAAAATTAAAAAAAAAAATTAGCCAGGCTCAGTGGCACGTGCCTGAAGTCCCAGCTACTCAGGAGGTTAAGGCAGGAGGATTGCTTGATTCCAAGAGATAGAGGCTGCAGTGAGCTGTGATAACACCACTGCACTCCAGCCTGGGCAATAAAGCAAGACCTTGTCTCAAAAAAAGAAAAAAAAAAAAAAGGCACAAAACCACTTGGACACAGAGGATGTGCCTGCTGACTACTTAAGGTTCCCTTCAACTTGATTCTTCTGTTATTCACTGAGTATTCCAGGACTAATAAGTTGAGGCTCTGTCCCTAAAGAGGGTAGAATTTCAGAGTTTCTTCACCCTGGGTGTTAAATGAGCTTGAAGGGCAAACCTTAGAGATGGTCACTAGCAGTGCCCCAGGCTGAAGGCCAGCCCTCACTGCTCTGGATTTCCTAGCAGCTTAGTTATTATATGCCCTCCATCATTAGAACTGCCATTGTGCTGCTACCTTCAGCATATTTTGAAGCTGACTTTTTCTTATTATAAACTTAAAAATATTCTGGAGCAGTCCTGATTCCCTAACTGTGTCCTCAAACATGGGAAATTTCTGACTGAGAGGATTGCATTTGAATGTAATAAAATATCTGTAGACTCTTAGACCTGGGCAAGGAGAGGAAGTATTTTCTGAGGTCTCCATCAATTACCAGGGGTTCTTCTAAGTGTCCTTAGGGCCTCTTGGGTGGAGGAGACGGCAGTTAGTGAACAGACTCCAGAACCGCCCATCCCAGATCTCACTACAGCAACTTCTGTGTATCTATTTATCAGGCACATACTGAATCAAGGGGTCCTCATTAAAATAAATTTAACAAACTCTAACCCAACTCACTGGTTTGTAGAAAGCAAGATGGACACCAAAAGAGGACCACTTCTTACCCACAATAATATTAAATGGCTTTTACCCAAAGAGAATTATTTAGAAACTCAAAACCCCAGCTCTGTCACATTTTCTTTCAGAAAAGTCATCTTTGCACTGAGTGTTTGGACTGTAGATCATGCAACTTTTTATAGCTCAAAGCCGTTGTTTGTGAAGGAGCTATGGAAACAGAAAGTTTACAAGGTATAAACTGCCTTCCCAGAATTACCCTGATAGGAAGGGTCTTTTTTGTTTTTTCTCTTTTGCATCCATTTTTGTTATTTCAGTAATTACTCTATCTGGACTCTTGGGACACTTAGACACCTGGCTAAATTGATTCTTTTCACACTTCAATTTGAAAAGAATCTTATGCCATAAAATACATCTACCCTGATTCTTTTCTTCATTGCCATTTGATCTGGAAACTGTTTGGCCTTAGCAACCCCTACTGATTGATAAGTGTGAACTACAAGGAAGCCATGTAACAACAATTCTAAGTGGTTATGGTTATTTATGGCATGAAATTTAGCAAATGCATCTGCTGCTAGAAATATTTGACATAAAATTTCCAGAAAAAAATCCTCTTAACACTGAGAGCTGAATTTTTGTTAAGAATCTTTTATTAGGTCATCCCCAGGATGATAACTGAAAGTATTATTAATTATTGCTATAATTCTTTATATTAGCATTATTATATAGTATTATAATATTAGTATTATTATACACTAATATGTAGAACTATATATTGCTATAATTCTATATGTTAGAATTTTATATAATAGTATTGCATACGATTATGGTGATGTTGAGATTGGGACACTCAACGTAACTCCAGGATGCATGTTCTTTGTCACCTTACTGGACCAGCTATCCCTTTATATGCCTTTAGAGTGCCTTTTGGCTAGAAATCACATCTGTTTCTTTTAAAAGCATATTCAGAAAGTCATTTAATCTTTTCATGGAAATGCTGAGCTATCATTAAGAATTTCAAGTTGCTTAAAAATTAAAAAGTGAATGAATACTAAAGAACTGTGAGATTTGGTGAGGAAATTTATCTGCACCTCAACTGATCCCAACTTAGATATTTTTAGTATGCATTTTTAAAATTTTTATTTTTAGTAGCTTTTCTGCCTTCTATCTCACCCTTTCTTTTCACTTCTAGTTTGGGAAAATAAATCGCTGTGTATGTTATGATTAGGTGCAAAGTAAGAGCTAATGGATTCCAAGTGGGACAATTGAGCTCCAACATACTGAGCTCTAGGACAGCCATGTCAACCACTCAAGCTTTTTGTTTCCTCTTGGGTCCTCAGCTGCATTTCAGATCACTGCTTGCAGGGCAAGCAACTTTGGGCTAAGGATATTTTACTGTAATTACTACGACTGCTGCCATTTCAGCTACAAGAACTCCTGTTATATCTTGTCAAATATTCAGATGCTGCCTAGTATCCTTTACAGGAATATTGGTATGCAAAAACCAAAAAGGCTCTGTTACGTGGTAAACTCATTTACAGCATATTCCTTTGCAAGTATACCTAAAATAGTCTTGTGACTCAATTTTTGTGATAAATGATATTAACTTATTATTGGTATTATACAATTATTGATTCATTGATTTATCAAATATTAATTGAACATTGACTCAGTGCCAGGTACTGTTCTAGGGTAGACATATTGCAGTGGACAAAACAAAGTCCTTGTCTTCATGGATCTTATATCCTATTAGGGTTTGTTAATTTGGATTGCAATTTTAAAATGCCTGTAAAATTTAATCACACTCATCCTCATGTGACCTTCAAAAAACTTTGAGAAGTAGGCAGGGTGGGTACTAATCGTGCATTTCACAGAGGAAGAGACTTACTTGGATTTTCCTCTTCCCATCTGGTAGAACCCAGGAAGGACTGAACTGAGTGAACTTTGTCAGGAGGGACAAAAGGGCTGAACGTGTGAGTGAGTATGCACAGTGTGTACACACCGGGGTGTCTGCACTGTGAAGCCCGAGGATCCTGAACCAAGATGGATGTGGGTTCAACCTGCTTTGGAGCATCTCCTTTCCCTCCCAGATGTCCTCTTCTCTCTGTCTTTCCATCTCTGCAGGAAGTTGTGTGGAATGCGGAGGAAGGATCTGCGGGGCGTGGGCGTGCCCTTCCTCCCCAGCTATCATGCTTAGCAGGTTGGGGGAGCAGCACCTCAAGCGGGAGCAGGTATTCCCATGTGTGTGGGCATGGCGCAGGAGCAAAGCAGTGACACAGCCATTTACAAGAAAGGACATGCTCATCACAAACAGCACAGCAAACCTCTGCAGAGACTCACCGAGAAGGCATTGACTGCAGGACACGAATCACACGTGTCTCTCATCAGGAGGCATTTCTTAAGTGTTCTGATGCCCATTAGCTCCCCCACAGTGGCAGGGCAGGTTGTGAGAAGCATGACGGAGCAGGAGGCTGCCCTGACCACCCACTCCTTGGCATTTAGCTTCTGTATCACCTTCCCCCTTTGAGGACACTGACAAGGAGTCTCCCTGGTGGTCAGACAGGGCAGAGGTCCCTTCCTGCAGAAAGCCTCCAGGGATAGAGAAGAATAGAGAATCTAAGGGAATCCCGGGGAACCCTCATAGAAACTGAGATTCACCACCTGCATGGGCCAGCAGCCCCTGCATCCCTGATTCCCACCCCTCCTAGGGCACATCACATTTTCTCCTGTGAACATTTCAAAATATTCATACATAAAAATTAATATTTTATTTTTATGGCTCCTCATGTTCTCAACTCTCAAATGGGAGCAACTCTGCCACCTGCCATGGAAGCTGCGAGGATTGAAAAAGTTGCTGTGAGAAGGAACGACAAAGGGCATGGTGTGCTCCGGTCTACCTGAGAGTGGCTCAGCACCCAGGAAGGCTCCATGGCTGGGCAGGGCCAGGCAGAGCTGGGCTGGCACCTCTGTTCTGTATTAGTGGCTCTGAATTTAAGCCTCTTCAAAAACGGATGAGGACACCTACTAACACCTACTACACAGGGTGATAGTAAGGATTAAATTAATATCATGCATGTACAGTGACCCTTCATGTCCATGGCTTCTGCATTCATGGATTCATCCAACTGGAGATCAAAAATACTTGAAAAAAAAAATGGATAGTTGCATCTGCACTAAACACACACAGAATTTTTTCTTGTAATTGTTCCCTAAACAATAGAGTATAACAATTATTTACACAACATTTACATCGTATTAGTCATTCTAAGTAACTTAGAAATAAAGTACGCAGGAGGATATGTGTAGGTTATACGCACACACTACACGATTTTGTATCAGGCACTTGAGCATCTACAGATTTTGGCACTTACAGGGGACCTGGAACCAATCAATCCCCAACAGATATCAAAGGACAACTGTATTCCCCAGAATGGGTTCCAGCATAGAATAAGTACTCCAGAAATGAAAGCTGAAGCTGGAGATGTACGGATTTCAGAACACTGGTTTCATCCACAGACCATGTGGATTAAAGATAAGATAGATTGCCTGTAATCCCAGCACTCTGGGGGGTCGAGGCGTGCAGATCACGAGGTCGGGAGTTCGAGACCAGCCTGACCAACATGGAGAAGCCCCATCTCTACTAAAAGTACAAAATAAGCGGGGTGTGGTGGCACATGCCTGAAATCCCAGCTACTTGGGAGGCAGGGGAATCGCTTGAACCTGGGAGGCACAGCTTGTGGTGAGCCAAAATCTGCCATTGCACTCCAACGTGGGCAACAAGAGTGAAACTCTGTCTTAAAAAAAAAAAAAAAAAAAAAAAATTAAAGAGCAAAGCCTTCAAGAGAGGGACTCCCAGGTTAGTATCGGGAGGATGCAGGGTTGAGACAGCCAGACTGAAAGTCTGTATTATTGCAAACTGCCTCAAAAGCCTATTTTTTTTCCAGCTATCTTTTGGACCTTATTGGTTCTAATTTGCTTAAAAGGGCTTCCCTTTGGGAGGGAACACCCAATACCATCTGCTTCATTGTTTTGTGGGAAATATATGAAGTTAAAAGGGGAAAACAGTATTTGCCCAGTCTGAAGCTTTTGGTGCTCTCCCACAACTATTTGACCTGAATATATTAAATATTGTAATGTTTTGTTACATGTCCCAGGGCAAAAAAAAAAAATCCAGGCTATCACTTATTAGCTTTCTGTTCCTGGATCCTTCCACAGTTGATTCGATGGAGCAAAAGATAGTGGGGAAATCCAAAGGTAAAGGTTAAATTCTGTTTTATTATGTTTACAGGATTTAAAGGGTAAGTCAGGAAGTGCTTACATAACATCAAGTGAAAGTGGTGGATTAGTAACCAGAGCGAGACTTAAAAGCAGCCTTAATCCTCCGAATCTCCAGGGGTGAAAGGTCAACCTCTAACACCAGGTTGTGTAAAGAATGGAGAAGGCACAAGCTTCTGTTTCATCATGGCCCTGCTAATCCACTGAGGAAATGAGCAGCCGGGGGCTTGGGGAGAGGTAAACGCCTCCTCCAAAGAAAGCCACCTGTGAATTCAGCCAAGGAGGACGTAATTAAAGTCAGAAGGGCCTAGTGCAGGGGGCGGGCAGGCAGACGGACACAGCCCCCAGCTGCAGCGTTTGACAGAGGGCAGGGGGCTTCTGCCACCTCTGAGGAGTCGACTGTGCCAGGCCCCCAGCCAAACCTGCACGCGGACCATCGCTTTTTTCCCAACAGGCTCTTGCCATTCTGAAGAGTGGGCTGGCAGACCAATGACAATCACACATACATGGACACACACGCACGGACACACACACACACACATACACGCAACCTCATCAGTAATTCTGGAAGAGGCTGGTTGACATACTAAAAGAGTCAGTTGCCAAGCACAGGGGTCCAAAGAAATATTAATAAATCAGGCCTGCCTCACTTGCTCTCTTGCCGGCTTGCTCTCTCTTGCTCATCAAAAATGGAAAAAAAAGAAAAAAAGAAAAAAAAACTTCTCTTACTCATGAATATAAGATTTAAATAGATCCTCTAAAATTGTATTCAGGCTTGTCCCCTAGGATTTTAAATACTTTTGGAAGTAATTGCCTGTAATATATTGAAGCGTGTTTATCTAGCGATCTGAGCTGCTGACTGTCCATCTCCATATCCATCTCACTGTCTACCTACTTATTGATCGGATATGTATTTTAAAGCATCTTAAGACACAAAAATAAACCTGAGGGCAAGGGTGACATCATATGGATATGAGCACTTAAAAAAAGAGAAGCCTGATTGTAAGGACAGCAAAATCCTAAAAGAAGAGTCAACTTTTGGATCCTCAGCCCCTGGCTTTGCCCAAGAAAGCCAGGGAAAGAATCTTTCCCTGAATTCCCCATAAAACTACAATGCGTTACATGGAACATTTAAAGTCCACGACTTAGTAAACGTCTTTCTTCCATGCGTGGACAAATCAGAACTTTGGATACAATCAATTTACAAAAGAAAGTTTGAACATGTTTCAGCACAAAGCTAAAAAAGCTTTCAGAGTAGCCGTTCCATATTTATTCTGAGCTGGCCTTTATTAAATCACTGGTGAAAAACACGGAGATTCGTCTCAGCTGTAGTTTCATCATCTTAAAACAGCAGAGGCATTTATCTTATGAAATTGCAGAAGTCGAGCCCTGTGCAGACTGATGGCTCCAAGGTGCTTTGGGCATTAGTATCTGATTGTCTCGCCTAAGGTGTTTATGACGCGTGCGGCTGTTAATAGCTTATGCTGTTCATTTTTTACAGAATTTGTGGTTTAAGCAATATGCTTAGAATATCTAAAATATTTCTTTCCTTCTTTTAAAAAATGGTGTCTAACTGTTTCATGTGAAATACGAAAAGTGCTTAGTTGCGTAAATTTGATTATTTGCCACCCCTTCCCCTCCTTCAGAACTCTCAGCTCTTTCCTTGGTGTTTCAGAGCCTGGCTCACTCCCACCAACTAGTTTCTTCACTAAGTCAAAACAAATAACCTAACTGCATTTGGAAAATGAGGGTGATCATTATTTGTTTCTCTTGGGATATGGGTTTTAAAAAATAAATCATATACAAGATTCAAGTGCACACCATGAAGAGCATCTAAGCTTGCTTGATACTTAAGGTGGGACTGAGGATTGCAGTTTTATTCAAACACCCGCTGTATCAGAGCTCCAGAAACAACTGCCGCACGACACTGACTTGGCTCTGCAAAGGGTCACATTTTGCTTGCCCCTTGATACAATCATTTGGTATAGTGAAATTTGATGCCAAAATGGTTCCCCTACATGGTTGACAACGCCCCTCAGCCCTACTAGAGCATTACTTCAGTGGGGGAAAGAAGGAGGGATAGGAATCTTTAAAGACTAAAGTTGAAATCAAAGCAATTTAAGCTGGAAATTCCACTCACAAGGAAACTGGTTAGGAAAGGAACTGGTTATGGTAACGGGTACAGGGTCAACAGTCAAGGCACAGTGATTTATTTAAAAAGAAACTATTTCTAAGTTCTGACCCCCAATCTTAGAGAGAATGAGGGACCCCTAAAGGAAGTTGTGTCTAGTGTGTTTATGGGTTAGAAGTCATGGGAGATGTCAGGACTGCGGCAGCACACCAGCCTGGATACCCAGTTGGCCTATGGCAGGATAGCAGGGCACAGGGCATGTGAAGGAGGGACCAAGTCCTAACTCGAAACCTTTCAAACCTCTTTCCTCACCTCTGCATTTGGAGTCTGGTGTTGAGACGAGGGTGAGCCCTATGGAAGAGAATTTGCATATTTTCATTTTGCCTAAATGCAATAATGAAATAGATTTAAAGAGAAAATAGCTTTGTCTCATTAAATCTTCTATTTGAGGCAAACTTCAGCAAAGCATAAACAGAAAACAACATCTTAGACCAAAGGGCTCAATATTCACATTTTGAGGCTGTCACAAATCCCAACAACACGCTAGACAGAATTTATAACAATCCAAGAAAGCAGGATTCAGTAGAATACCTTATCTCACAGATGAACCATGCATTTTGTTCCAAATCATACAGGTAGATGCCAATGGGCCCCGGCCCTAGAGTAGCCCCTTTTCCAGGGCTGAAGCTCACATGTAACTTCTCTCTCTCATGAAGAAGGAAACCAGGAGAAATTTGCAAACAGCTCTGTGGTCCTGAATCACATAGGAGTGTGGGGGTAGGGACCTCAGGCTCAAGTTCTAACTCTGCCCTCGGCTTCACCTTGTGAGTCCCTGAGAAATGGGGGTGATAACGGCCTCTCTGCAGGGTTGCTAAAGGGGATTTAAAGGGATAATGTGTGCAAAGCACTTAACACAGCGTCTAGCACAAAGTAAACCCTCCATAATGACAGCTGTTATTATCAATTAGTCTGGCTCATTTCCTTTGTAAGAATCAGCTTTACAGATCCAGCAGAAATCTCTACGCAAGAGTCCTCTGTTCAGGGGTGAGTCGTGCCACCTATGCACAGAGGCCAACCACTTATCACAGACCTTAGTCACCCTTTCAGTCTCCCCTCAAATGTCCCTCTAAGGTGATGGAGTAGTACGCGGTACCTCCATTTAGAGTCCCTACAGCCTCTCGCCCCTTTCAGTCTTTGCCTTGTGGCTTGGAGTGGAGGCGTGGAGAAGGGGGATAAAGAGTGGGAAAGGGTGGGGCTAACTTGGAGACTTTAGCATGGGGGAGGGGAAGAGCTGACAACTTTCCAGAAATTTAGCAAGCAGTCCAGGTATGAGCGTATGTGCAAATTTTAGGAAAAGAGTTTAGAACAGGAAATGCAAATACAGCTCTCATTTTCACAAAGCAGATTTCTCTTACAACAACAAATTCTCTGAAACTCTCTTACATGTCCAGGAAATAAAGGCACACCCCGTATCCTTTTAAGTAAGGACATAAGCTGCATAGAGGTTCGGCTTTACACCGGATGCTGGAAGACTTATCAGTCCTGTATAAGAAATATCCAGTTTCTCCAGGAAAAAAAGCCCAAAGAGTCTTTAAGTCATACTTAGTTTTAACAGAGGAAGTAAACTGCTTTTTTATAGTATTTGTGACCACGACTCCAATCCTCTCTATATCCGCCCAGTTTCTTTTTCTTTACAGAGTAGTTCAGGAGGACATTTAAATATTTTAAAAGCAAACAACTCTAATTTCAAAGTCTTGCTTTCAAAATGCTGGGCTAATGAAGTTAAAAACCTAGAGAAAGAGGGAGTGACTTGCATTCTTGTACAGATTCCAACACATGACCAGCAGTTATTCTGGCATCCACAGGTTGGCATTGGTGGTCAGCGCTAAAAACCTTTCACTGCCTCATTCTCCTGCTCTGAAAGACATTCATCTGGGCTAATCAGCTAATCAAATAATAATAAGAATGAACACTTTCTATGCCCCAGGCACTGTTCTAAACATTTCACATGTATGGACTCACTCAATCCCTGGGCTAGGCACCACCCTGAGTGGGTTCCAAGCAGCGCTCTGGCTTTCTTTGTGCACCAGAGGAGAACTGTGCTTGCACCCTCCAAGCTGGGGCTCCAGTCCACAGCACCAGGTTCTATAGTTCCTGTCACTAACAGCTCTGTCACTAACAGCAGGTGAGGAAGGCTGTTTGAGCTCTTTAGTTTTAATTTCTCCATCAATAAATAAAACACAGGAAGCATCTGGCTTCCATTGTCCTTTTTAATTCTGGTTATGATTTTCATAAGACCGCAAAGCCAAGAGCCTTAAAATAAGTCAAGTGTTCATATATCCAATGAATTCATGGCTTGGATTTCAGGCTTGGGTATCTTCTCTACTGGAGAAGTGTTGCTCCAATGATTTGGGACAGTGGATGGGTGGGGCCTTGCAAGCTGGTCTGCTGAGAAAGAAAGCAAAGAATAAAAATAGAAAGCTTGGAAAAATCTGCTTGCCAAATCTGATGTTTATCACAGATGATTCCAGTTACCTCAAGGAGTGTCCGGATAATTTCAAAGTAAAAAAATTAATTCAGTCACATTTTACATTTTAAAGTGTTGGTGGAAGTGGGAGGAGTGGCTCACAGAACTGTCAGTAACAGGGGCCTGGGAAAGTGAGGGCCCTTGAAAAAGTAGATAGTGTCATAGCCCAAGAGTAGAAATATGTCTTCCTTTAAACTGCTATCTATCTTTCCACCTAGTAAATTTATGGAGATAAACATCAACCTGGTCAGGCGTGGTGACTCACACCTATAATCCCAGCATTTTGGGAAGCTAAGGCGGGTGGATAACTGGAGGTCGGGAGTTCCAGACCAGCCCAGCCAACATGGTGAAACCCTGTCTCCACTAAAAACACAAAATTAGCTGGGCATGGTGGCGCATGCTTGTAATCACAGCTACTGGGGAGGCTGAGGCAGGAGAATCACTTGAACCCAGAAGGCGGAGGTTGCAGTGAGCTGAGATAGCGCCACTGAACTCCAGCCTGGACAAAAAGAGCAAAAGTCCTTCTCAAAACCAAAAACATCAACCCACCATAGGCAGACCCCAGTTCTGTAATTCTGAGCACAAACTCTTTGAGATAATGAGGTTTTGCAGCCAGAATTCTAGTTCAGTCCCTGTGCAGGTGTTAAAACTTGGGAAATAAACAAGGTACAGAACTGGAAACTGGGTAGTTCTCTAGGTGGTTGCAGCAGGGTGGTGGCTGGGGAGGAAAAATATAAACTTTGGAGTCAGGCGAAATCCCACTTTCTCACTCACCAGTCATCTGTTCCTCTTAGGCAAGCTGCTTCCTATCTTGGAGCATTGATGACTCTAATATGAGTTAGTGCCTATGCCAGCAGGTTTCCATACTAATCAAATGTCAGCACGTGTGTGCAAAGTGTTTAATGGAAATAATAGAATATTCGATTATTAGTTTTTATGCCCGCCTCCCTTAAAGAAAAAAATTAAAGGAACATTTTAGATTTTTTACAGGTACAGCCAAACCCCTCCAGCTAGAGAATGCTCCTGGGTTGCCCTGATGCAGGTTTCTGTAAATATCAAAAAAGCATTAAGGCATTTGTGCAAAGCGTTTGGCATAAATAGTAACTATTCCATTTAGTTTTTGCCTTCTGTCTCTAAACAGAAATGCATAGTTCACATTTTTAAAATTTTCATACCACTTTTTTTTAAAGGTAGAGCAAGGATACTCAAGGCAGGAACTGTCCCTTGGTTGAGTAACATAGGTCTAAAGAGTTGGAAATGAGAGGCTGCAGACGGTGGGGACCCAAGGCACAGAAAGTCAGAAAGCCGTGGTTCTCTGTAAGATGGAACTAAAAGGTAAATACCTTATTCTCCTTTATCAAAGTAGTATCCGCATCGTTGTTTTATTTTTTAAAGGATAATTTTTTGTCTCTTGTGCTCTTTCAACATGTTCACCTAAACTATTTTTTAAATAGGGTTATTATGTTTATAATGGCTACAAAGAACTCATATCCAAGAAGCATTATCACTCCTAAAGTATGTCATTCTCTCCTGTACCACACCCTATTATTGAGGACAATAATTTACTCATAAAGACTAGTAGTTGGCATTTGTATGGAAGTTATTCAGCTATTGCATGAGAATTAAAATAAAATTATCTTCTCACCAAAGGAGTTAGTAATTACCCCAGGCTAAGGCTGAGGTAGAGTTCAGAAGAACATGAGTTCTGTGGATCTTCATTTCTCTATAAAATTAGTAACTTCCTGCACATTAAATGAATTACATACAACCTTAAATACCTGTTTTCAAAACACAACCCCCAAATGCCTAGCCAGGTCAAAAATAGATTTTTTTCTCTCAAAAATTGGCCCATTTTAACCACTTTGGCATTTGTCATTGTCAGAAACATTTTGCCGAAATCCTGATTGCCTCTTCCCAGCCGGCAAAACGCTCATGGATGTTGTCTTTTGCGGCAGCAGCCCCTGGGGCTGGACAGCTCATGCAGCAGTCAGAGAAGAGACAGAAGGAGGGAGAGGGAGGAAAAGGGATGTCAGGCGGGGGCAGAGAATGGGAGGTGAGTGTGAGAGAGCAAGAGAGAGATGGAAAGGAAGGGACTCATACATTGTCTCTGCTGTCTTGTTTCTCTCTCAAATCCTCAGTCCATTCCAGAGAGAGGCTGTGTTTTTGGTAGACCGTCCTGGGCTCTCTCAGTCTGTAACACATCTTTGAACTTGTGAGTACACACTAAGAGTCTATGATCTCTATTCTATTCCCCATCAATCTAGCCCCCTGTCCATCTCCCCCCATGCTAACTATATCCCCTTCCTGTGTGTGTGTGTGTATTTCAGATGGATATACACATATGTGATAAATACTTTCTCATGTCAAAGAGTATTTGCAAAGATTCACATGAACGCACCCAAAATATGATGTAAACAACGCATATTCAATATCTTCTAAATTATTAAAATCAGAAAAGAAAGAGGATTACCAATTATGGATAATCCAATAGAATTCATAAATTATTTCTGGAAAATACTTTAATCAATGTAGATATGTTATACAATTTACAATTTCATTCTTTTTCCATGATCAAAGTTGCTCATGGTCATAGAAGTTTTGAAAAATAGAACAAAAGAGAGATGAAAAAATTATTCATAAACCTAGGATTTGGAGCAAGCTACTAGTAACATCTAGTGTGTCTGTTCCTAGTCTTTATATATAGTTTTAATAGTTACAATGTTAGGGTTTCTGAATTTTTCTATCATTGTCTTTTTCGCTAAAAATAAAACAAAAGCATTCTTCCTTGTTATAAGGTCTTTGTAAACCTAATTTTAAATGACTATAAATAATTACATTGAATGAAGTATCACAATTTACCTAACCATTTTCCTACTGTTGTATATATAATTTCTTCCCAATAGTTTGTCATCAAAGCTGTTTCTACCCAACACCCCACACCATTTCTCTCATCCTCCCCAGGAAGCCTTTCCACATTTCATCCATTTAACAAATGTTTTTATCAGGGCAGCCGCTATGATACCTGGCTAGACAAGGGACACACAGCAGTAGATAAAAAGAGCAGCATCCCTACAGCCATAGGACTTGCATCCTGCCTGACATCGTTTTCAACCTTCCCGAGGGTGGTCTCAATGCTTCTGGGATCTCTGTGCTTTGCTGATCAACCCTGCGCTGTGCCCTCCCACTTAGGCTCAACCACAATGCTCACCCTTGGGGTGAGAGAACATTTCAACGTGTTCCTTCTTGAAACCCTCTAGAGCATGTAGCATGATGCTTTGTGGACTATGAACATGCAGCACATGTGGAAAGAGACTCGTTCCTATTACATGGACCAGCCTCCCCCATCGTGTGGTCTCTAGCTTCACACTTGTTCACCTCATTCCACATTTTCTGAGCGTCTATTATGCTCCGGGCTGTGTGCTAGACAATGTGGGGAGAACAAAACATGGTTTAATAACATTCCTGCCCTAATCCCTCATCTAGGAGGAAGTACAAACCTGGTCCAATGGTAACTGTAATATGAGAAAGGCTTTGCCTGGCAATAATGATCATAACAGGCACCACTTATTAGGTGCTAATTGTGTTATGTGAAAGTTACAGAACTTTACACAGCTTGCATACTTTACACAGTTCCTACGGGGTGGATGTTATTTATCCCCCTTTTTTGGTGGCAAAGCTGAGACCCAGGGCTCTCGGGAACAGCCCCCACAAAGACCCCGGGGAGCACAAAAGGGAGAAATACGACTCAACACTGGAGGGAAGTGATGGGATTTCACAGTGTAAATGCTACATGGGTGTGGGCTCAGAGGCTCCCCAGTTCCTGGAAACCTGGAAATAGAAGGAAAAAGCATCTCAGCTAGAGGAAACCATTTCTATCTGGGATGCCTCTTCCTTCTATCTCCAGGTTTCCAGAAATTGGGAAGCCCCCAGTTTAGAAAAGTCTTTGGGTCAGAGCAAAGCCATTGAGTCAGAAATCTCATGATGGTTTCAAACTGGTGACCACACGTGGCATGAACTGCCATATCTGTCAATAATGCTCAAAGGTAGGTTTGGTGGGACTAGGAGGCAATAGCCAGGGATGTTTGAGCATCTACTGTATGCCAGAGACTTTACCTGTGTTATCTCATTTTGGCCCCTTCAGCACCATGAGGTCGGTATTACCACCTCCATTTTAAGGATAAAGAAACTGAGGCTATGAGTAAGTGGTCAACTCTGAATATGACCACAGTCTTACCTGGCAGTTCTGCAGGGTGGTTAAGAACGCAGGCCTGCACCCTCAGTCTCCCAAAGTGCTGGGATTACAGGCTTGAGCCACAGCCTGGTCAACATAGTGAAATCCTGTCTCTACTGAAAATACAAAAAATTAGCCGGGCGTGGTCGTGGGCACCTGGAATCCCAGTTACTTGGGAGGCTAAGGCAGGAGAATCTCTTGAACCTGGGAGGTGGAGGTTGCAGTGAGCCAAGATCTTGCCACTGTACTCCAGCCTGGGCAACAGTGCAAGACTCCATCTCAAAAAAAAAAAAAAAAAAAGAACACAGGCCTGACTACTTAACTTTCTTGTGCCTCAGTCTCAGTCTCCCCATCTGTGAAATGGCCATGCAGTGGCACCTTCCACATAGGGAAGTTGTAAAGACTAAATGAATGAATACATTGAAGTGCATGGAGTGGATGAAGTGCTCAATGTGTACTAGTGACCATGACGTGACAACCCTTCCCCTGCTCTCTGGATGTCTGTCACCCGGCTCTCTGTCCCTCATGGCTTACATCCGTGACTACAGCAGGGCCATTTTTTCCCTTCCCTGTCTGCTCATGACACTCACTAACGGAGCCAGGCACTTGGAATTTGCAAACACTCTCTCATTTGCTCTTTTGACATATTCTTGGTTGTACCCAATATTTGGATTTTTTCTCCTTTCAACTCTTTTTGTCTCTTGGAAAGCAGTAGAAAGTCAATTATTTTTCTTATACCATAAGAAAAATAACATACCAGCCCAGTATTCCACAGATACCAGCACGGATTTTCATGCTTATTGAATAGCATCTATTTCCCAAGGCCTTTCATGCAGAGGGGACACAGAGGATAGATAGTTCACCCTCCATATCTGCGTTCTGTACTCACGGATTCAACCACCAATTATGCATGGAAAATATTTGGGGAAAAAAGCATCTTTGCTCAACATGTACAGACCATTTTTCTTGTCATTATTCCCTAAACAATAGAGTATAATGCTTACTTACATATCAGTTACATTGTATTAGGTATTTTAAGTAATCTAGAGATGATTTAACATATATAGGAGCATGTGTGTAGGTTGTATGCAAATACTACGCCATTTTATAAAAATGATTTGAGCATCTGAGGACTTTGGCATCGACACGGGTGATGAAATCAATCACCCGTGGATACAAAAACAAAACAAAACAAAACAAACACCGTACAACATGAGGCAGGTGGAAAATCTCTTTCATCATTTCTCAAAGTGGGTCTCAAGTCTTAAGACAGTCCACAGGTGGACTAGTGGACTGCTTTGCAGGAAGCTGGCTGAGGAATGAGGTGCCCCAGGCCCTGCTACGACAGCAGGAGGAGGTCTGAGTCAGATCTCCCAGAAAGCATGGTGCGGACATCAGGGCTGTTCTCAGAGGATGATAGAGAGATGGGTGATGACAAAGAAAGCTCTGGCCTGGGGCAGGATGGCTGGTACCAGGAGGCCAATATCGAGGCTGGGAGAGGTGGAAATAACTCCACTTGAGACAAATCACACGTCACCAAAGCAGACCCTCTGCCAGCAAGGATTCCATCAGCTACTGGCTGCACCCGGCCCACCTCCGCCCAAAGGGACTTAAAGCTTCAGTTTGGGGGAGTCTGAGCTCCTAGTTCCTGATTTAATTTGTGGCTCATATCCCTTTATCCCTTCATTGTTCACCAGAGGCTCATGTGTTTTAGTGTTTTATGTGTGGGGTGGGGGGAAGTATTTCATTTGCATTTATTTATCAATTCTGTTTTCCTGTTTTTAAAATTAGTTTTCTGATTTTGTTTCATAATTGCCTCCTACTTGCTTTCCTTGGGGTTTGTTGTGCTCATGCTTTTTTTTTTTTATTTTTTTATTTTTTCTATTTTCTATTTTGGATTTCTTCAATTAGATTTTTGTTATCAATAATACTTTTAAGAATATTTATTCTTGAAAGAAAACATATAAGTGACCAAGAAACATGAAAATAATGCTCATCATCATTAATCATCAGAGAAATGCAAATCAAAACCACAATGAGATACCATTCTCACACCAGTCAGAATGGCTCTTGTTGAAAAGTCAAAAAAATAACGGTGGGAATGTAAGTTAGTCCAGCCACCATGGAATGCAGTTTGGAGATTTCTCAAAGATGTAAGAGTTGAACTACCATTCAACTCAGCAATCACATTACTGGGTGTATATCTCAAAGATATAAAATAATTTAACCCAAAGGACACATTCACTTGTACATTCATCACAGAATTATTCACAATAGTAAAAACGTAGAATCAACCTAGGTGCCCATCAGCGATGGACCGGATAAAGAAAATGTGGTTCATATACACCATGGGATACAACACAGCCATAAAACAAAACAAAACAAAATCATGTCCTTTGCAGCAACATGGATGCAGCTGAAGGCCTCCATCCTAAGTGAACTAGTGTAGGAATAGCAAAACAAATAGCACATGTTCTCTCTTATAAGTGCAAGCTAAACATCAGGTACTCATGAACATAAAGATGGCAACAATAGACATCGGATATTACTAAAGCAGGAGGGAGGGAGGGAGGCAAAGGGTGAAAACCTATCTATTGGCTATTATGCTCACTACCTGGGTGACAGGTTCAATCACACCCCAAACCTCAGCATCATGCAGCATACCTTTGTAATAAACCTGCACATGTACTCCCTGATTCTAAAATGAAAGTTGAAAAAGAAAAAAAAAAATGTAAAAAGTAAATAGTTGATGCACAACAACAACATTTGTATAGTACCTACTATGTGCCAGGCCTTCAACAGCACTTTGCATATATTAACTTATTTAATTCTTACAACCACTGCATGATGTAGGTGCCATTTTCATTCCCATTTTTCCACATGCGTAAATTGGGGTACAAAAGGTTAAGTAACTTCACGGAATCATGCAAACAGCACTTGGCAAAGTCTGGATTGAAACCCTGGGCACTTTGCCTCTAGAGTTCACCTATAAGTCACTACCTGTGTGCCAATCCATAAGAGTAATAGCCAACGTCACTTGTGGGCTTAGTGTATGCCTGGCTCTTGTTAAGTGCTTTGCATTTGTTGCCTAATTGAATCCTGAAGCACAGAATGTTATTATCCTTGTTGACAAATGAGCTAGCTAAAGCTGGAAACTCAAATTCTGGCTCTGTTTCTGAGTGCCAGACTTGTGATTTCATCCAAGTGTGTCTACTACAGAGGCTGTGTCCTGCAGACCCTCTTCATTGTCTTCATACGTTTTGGAATAGTAAAAAGCTTTAAAACTATGAATTTTCTTGAGTTATCTTAAAGGAGAATTGTAAAATTCCAAAGGGGAAAAAAATGCAAGCTAAGTTCTCCCAAGCAATAATAACACTAAGATCTTGTCCTGCAGTTCTGGTTGGAGAATGAAAACAGGTACTACAGACTCTCCACTCGCACAGGGCTGGGCTTGTCGGCGGTCCTTAATAGAGAGTTTAGGTTTCCCAGCTCTGGGCTCACAGCGGACTTGGAACTTTACCCACCAGGTTTGATTGAACTTTAATGACTCTGTTCTGTTTGGATGCTCACGCCCAGAGACCTGCAGGTCATAGGCGTGTGTCTGTAAATCAAGTGATGAAGAAATAAGAATTGGTGAAGACCAGGCTTACCCCAGGAGGGCCCGCGCGGAGCCCATTAGCCACTGGGATTGCACAGCTCCCTGAGGTTGGGCACCTCATCATGGAGAGACAGGTTGAAGAATTAACTCCTCTGCAGCTGGAGGATGTGAGGCTGAAGGCTCCTACTGCTACGTCTCGTCATAAACCTAAGTGTCACATTGGGAGGTGACACTTAGGGTTATGACAGCAGTAGCCTTCTTTCCCCTCTCCTCATCACCATAAGAAGAGAAAAAACAAAACTGAAAAGGAAAACAAAAAGCAAACGAAAGCTAGCATTTCTTTTTTTTTTTGAGACGGAGTCTGGCTCTGTCACCCAGTGGCGCGATCTCGGCTCATTGCAAGCTCCGCCTCCCGGGTTCACGCCATTCTCCAGCCTCAGCCTCCCGAGTAGCTGGGACTACAGGCGCCCGCTGCCATGCCAGGCTAAGTTTCCTATTTTTAGTAGAGACGGGGTTTCACCGTGTTAGCCAGGATGATCTCGATCTCCTGACCTTGTGATCCTCCCGCCTCAGCCTCCCAAAGTGCTGGGATTACAGGCGTGAGCCACCGTGCCTGGGCAAAGCTAGCATTTCTTGATCACTTACCGAAGTCATGTATGATTTCATTTAATACTCAGCTGTGGTTGGGTCCAGTTAATCCAACTGCAGCCATTCTGCATTTGTACTGGGACTTGGCCAGAGGAAGGGAACCTAAGACCATGATGGACATGGAATCACACTGTTTGAAAGAGAAAGAAGGAGCCAGAGAACAAGCAAGAGCCTCATAGCATCAGGAGACTCAGCCCTCTGAGCATTGCCTTGGCTGTGGTCATCACACTGTGTCCTAAGAAAAATTCGCCCGAGTTAAAAATAGAGATAATACATTTTTAAAGAAAATAAAAATAACTTTTAATCCCACAGCTCGAAATAACTCCAGCTGGTGCAGGAGAAAAACGAGAAGAAATACACATGCATGCTTAGAAAATCCAATGTGTAGAGAAAGGAAGAAAATGGAAGGTAATCTGCCCCTCTTTTTACTTTCAACATTAGTAACAGTTTTTGTTTTTTGTAAGAAAGACATGCATTTATCAGTATTTATGATTCTCTCTGTATATCTATATAAATACATATTTTATGTATTTTTGCACAATATATTTATACATTATAGTCACAAAAAACATACATTTAACACAAGAGACTATAATATCCCACAATATACCATTCATTTCTGTGTGATATTTCATGCTAATATCACATAAGCACAAAGCTTGTAATTTATTCTTTTCACTGTTTACATATTTGCTCACCATATGGCTATATCATAAATAAGTTTTAATGAGTCTCCTATTGATGGACACTTGGTTTCCACTTTTATTTGCTTCCTCCCCCTTCAAAATTATAAACAACATGGCAGTGAATAAACTTGTATATCTGTTCTGGAATTGTTTACAAAAATATGCATATGTTCCAAAGATACATTCCTACAAGTAATCTTAGCAGCCAAAGGAAGCAAATGTGCATTTCTACTTCTGGTAGATATCACCACATTGTTGTCTAGAAAGGTTATACTAACTTAAATGTCCATCAGTAGTGCATGAAGCCAATTTTTCCACACAACTGCCAGCACCAGATACTATGAAAGTCTTTAATTTTTGCCCAGATGATAAATTATAAAAATTACTGCTGCTTTTATTAAAATATGAGAGAAATTGTTCATGTTTTTCATTAGCTGCTTATTCACAAACTTTGCACGTTTGTTTCTGTTGGATGTTACTTTCTTATTGAATTTTATGAGCTCCTTGTTAATTAAAAAATTTAGCCCTTTGTGATGTGTGTAACACGTCCTTTTTTTTGTCTTTTCACTTTCTGAATATAACTTTGCTTACAGATTTATTCATTTATTTATTTTAATAGATGGGGTCCCATTAGGTTGCCCAGGGTGGAGTACAGTGACCATCCACAGGAGTGACTGTCCCGTACTATGGCCCTGAACTCCTGGGCTCAAGGAATCCTCCTGCCTTAGCCTCCTCAGTAGCTGAAACGACAGGTGGACGCCACCAAGCCTGGCAAGGTTTTAAATTTTAAATCACCAACAGTATCATTTGATTATTTATGGTCTCTCAATTATGTATCTGCTTTATAAAAGCTTGTTAACTTTATATTTTCTGAAACTTATATGGCTTTATATTGTCACATGTTTAAATCTTCACTCCAATTGTAATATCTTTTATTAAAAGGAGTAATCCAGCTTATTTTTCCAAGTTCTTGCAAAATCATTTAAAAAATAATCTCTCTTTCTCCCACTGATTTTTAAATGTTATTTTGTCTTATATTTAGGACCCATATATATTTGTGTCTATTTCTGTTCTCTTCATTCTATTTTGGTATGGAATGCCTGTGCATGTGTGTCTGGGTGAGTGTGGGTGGGGGTGATTTTTTGCCCCTGAATTTATTTTCTCCAAATATTTTATTTATTATAACTGCAAAATGCATTTTAATATCTGGTAAAAGTAGCCTCTTCTCATTTTCCTTCTTTTTTGGATGTTTGTTTATTCAGATGAATTTTGCATAACTTTGTTAAGTTTCAAAAAATGTTTGATAACAACAACAAAAATCCTCTTAGTATTACAATTACATTTACTTTTTGAAATTAATTTTGAGACCATTCATGTCTTTATAAAACTGAGGCTTTCTATATCAAGAGGTTAGTGCATCTTTTGGTGGTACGTAACTATTTTTGAGACTCTTGCATTTAAAGTTTTCTTTATTTAGGACCTGCACATATGCTAAATAAGTTAGCATGTAGATATTATATCTTTGGTTGACATTGTTAACGGAATTTTTATTCTATGTATATTATTATATAAATATATATTACCTGATATGGTGTTTATATCTATTATTTCTTTATTTTGTCTAATTGAAATGGTTACCACTTCCAGTATAATATTAAATAATAATTACAATGATAACCATTCCCAGCTTTAAAGAAAACAGTCTACTCTTTACCACTAAGCATGATTCTCACTTTTGGTTTGGTGCGCGCGCGCACACACACACACACACACACACGACATTTATTCCCATTTTTTTTAAGACTTTTTGTTGTGGTTCTCATAATTAGAAATGAACATTTCTTCTATATTTTGTCGTATTAAGGACTTACCTATACATTCCTGCTTTTGAGTGTCTTTTTAAAAATCAAGGATAAACTTGGTCAAGTTCTTCTATACATGTTAAGATTATCAGATTTTTGGCCGGGCGCAGTGGCTCACGCCCGTAATCCCAGTACTTTGGGAGGCCGAGGAGGGCGGATCACGAGGTCAGAAGATCCAGACCATCCTGGCTAACAAGGTGAAACCATGTCTCTACTAAAAACACAAAATTTAGCCGGGCTCGGTGGGCGCCTGTAGTCCCAGCTACTCGGGAGGCTGAGGCAGGAGAATGGCGTGAACCCGGGAGGCGGAGCTTGCAGCGAGCCGAGATCGCGCCACTGCACTCCAGCCTGGGCGACAGAGCAAGACTCCGTCTCAAAAAAACAAAAACAAAACAAACAAAAATTATCAGATTTTTATTGACATAATAATGTGATGTATTATATCAACAGATATTCACATTTTAAGCTATCTCGTGCCTTCTAGGGTTGAATCTTAGTTGGTTGAGGCAAATTACTCTTCTTTTTGTAACCCTGAGTACTTTTCAATGTGCTAACATTTTACTAATTCACATTACATTTATATTCATATTTGTGAATGATATTCACCAATAATTTGTGCCTGTGCATTTGTATCTGGGTGAGTGTGGGAGGAGGTGAATTGTCAGTATCAGGGTACATATTTCAGCTGTTTACTAATCTCACCTTCACTAGACTTGAACCCCCAAAGGTGAAAAACTGCATCTGACTCATGCTTGACTCTCTGGCAGCAAGCACAGTGCTCCGCACTGAGATGGCACTCAATATTTATTTGAAGAGTTGAGTTTGTGGCAGATAAAATAAAGTGTTAGTAGTATAAGCCTATTCCTAAAACCATAGGAGGCATACTTATACTGACTAATTATTTATTGCATATCTGAAATGAAGGTTTTAACTGGATGTCTTTTACTTTTATTTGCTAAATCTGGCAACTCTGGTTTTCGGAATAGAGAAAGCAATGGTCTGGTCAACATCATGCACTGGAATGATAATGACTGATACCACCAATCACACTGATCTCTCAGAGGGACTCTGAAGGGTGCAGTAACAAAGGCTTGCTAGACCTGGGAGCCTCTGGGGGTACCCGTGGAGGAGCTGCTTGTGGGAGTTTTACCTGGCATCTCTGGATATGTGTGATAGGTCTGTCTCATGACTTGAGTACTCACCTGGCTTTGGGATATTACTACAATACAAAGAAAATAAAAAAGGAGACCACGCTGGGTTTATAGCAATGACTAATGCAATAAAATAGAAAAACAAGTAAATGGGCATGTTTAGTGAATGAAAGTAGTGATTTTCTTTTTGTTCATTTTGCCTTTGGCACTTGGCCGAGACAGCCAGACTAAAGCTCCTAGACCTTGTCATGCTCAGTGGAAACAATAGCAAGCCAACAAAGACTTAAGTGTAGCCTTATAGACATCAAGTCATCTTTAATTAGGCCTGGAGAAAACCATTTGCTGGGCGAGCCAGGTGGAGGCCAGGCTGGCGGCTGCCCTGCCTTCTTCTAGCCTCAGCCCGGGGAGGCGTCAGGCTGCAGCTCCGTGCCACTCTGTCCTGCATGGTTATGGACAGAGTGAAGGGGGCACATTTGGCTGCTCAATGGATGAAGAACTATCATTGGAGGAGATTTCCTAGACAAGAAAAAACTTTAGGAACCTCAGTAATGGGAAAGAGTAACAATGCCAAAGCTTCCTGTTGTCTGGGAACATTTGGAGATGATAAACACTCAATCTCATTAGCTTTGTTTTATAGCCAGAAAAAGCCCTATTTCTTAGTCCTTCATAATGTGTCCCCTTGCTACCTCTCAGCCTTATCTCTCAGCATTGCTCACCTTGCAGGGCACACTCTGGTCACGATAGATTTTTTATTTCTTAGGAGGCATCAAGTTCCCGGCTCTAGACCTTTGAGCATGCTTCCGGCTCTGCTTTGAGGCCTCTCTGGCCATGATTGACCCTATGATGACCATTGCTTCAGAGAGACCTGCCCCAACTCCACCTGATGCAGTGGCATGGTTGTGCCTCTGAACTCTGACAGAAGCCTGGCTATGCAGCTGTCTGGCGTTGAGCACAGCCTTGCATTGTAATTGCTTAAATGTCTGTTTCTCCAGCTGCTCTATGACCTTGTTACAGATGGGAACCATGTCTTAGTTTGCTTACCCCTGGGTCTCATCCCTGACATAGAGGAGCTTCAATAAAAATTAAATTTTAAAAGTTTAATAAATCATGGTCCAGGCTTTTCCCAAAAGACAAAGAAGGAAGGAGTTCTCAGTGAATTGGGCACAGTCCTAAACTGAGTGAGTTAGTCTACAATGGTGGACATTTTATTCCACCAATTTGTGGATTGTGGTCACTTGTGAATACTTAGAATGGGTTCAGCCCTGTGCTGGCTGCTGTGTGACATATGAAGACAGAGATGAGACACATGACTTCCAGCACATTGTCATCCACAGTCCAGTAGAGTGTACATAAGCATAGAAAACAACTATTAATAGTAAGGTAACCTGTTTTTAGAAACTTATAAGATAATGCATTTAGCCAGCCCTCAATCCATAAGAAAATACTCAGAGGAATAGCTAGGTGCTTGTAAAGGAAGAATCATGTATTGAAAAGAAAGCCAACTCAGGTTTGAATACAGGATCTACTATCCACACGTTGTGTGAATATGGACAAGTTAAGAAACCTCAGTTGAACCCCAGTTCTTAATATATAAAATGAGATCATAATAAAGGATGAGGCTCAAATGAGATTATGCCTTGAAGCACTTAACACGGTACCTGACATTTGGTAATATCTCAAGAAATGATAGTTGATGTCATTCTGCAGGATGTTCAACCTCAAGATACTTGTGAATGCTCAGATATTTGATGTTACGTGAACAAGAACAGTAGAATATGAAAATTTTCTGTTATTTTTTGTGGTAGTTTATTTTTTAACTGTGGGAACACAATGTGAGCTCCTCTGCCGCACTTCTATGATAGTGGAGGGTCGTTTTTACTACTCATTCCTGAATCCTATGAATTGCCTTAGTTCCTAGAGGGCCAAATCAAGGCACTGCATATCTGGATACATGTTACCATCAGCCAAGTTCAAGTTTCTACAGGTTCCATATGTCTCATACTTGCTCATCCACTGCTCTTCTCGGTGGTGGAGAGGTGGGGTCAGAGGATGGGAGGCAGGGAGATCTGGTTTGCTAAAGAAGACGCAAACCTGAGAGTTTCCTACCCCTGTGTGCCACCAGAACACAGATTCTCTGCACAGATCTAGATTTTCTTCTTATATTGTGTGAGAGAGGCTGCTATTCTCTGTCTTTAGGGAAAACAGGAAAGAAGTCCCTCTGGATATCCAGAGTAGCTCAGAATTCACTTGCTTAATACTTCTGGGTGTAACCATTGCATCCCCCCTCCTAAGGGGGTGTCCTGACTACCTCCCACTCTTCCTTGCTTACTCATTAACCTTTCTGTCTTTTCCAATGGATGTGAGCCCCTTTGGGACACAAGCAGTGTCTGGGTCACCTATATTCTCAGCCCTTGTGTAGTACCTGCCACAGAGGAAACACTTAATAAATATCTGATAAATGAATGAAAAACATGAACAGATGAATCAAGCAACAAATAAATATTTTAACTTTTAAAGCATAGCTTTATTCTCTTTCTGGGAGATCATCTGCATCTGGGAACAGTCAACCTAGAATTGTCCCCATTTCTGTCTGTTATGACACTTTAGACAACACTTGCCTTTATACCGGAACCAGGATCCATAAAGCTTGCATGGGATTCCCAAGGCATTCCCATGTGCATGCCAGAGCCAGCTGTGTCTTTGGCCAGGCAGCTGAGGAGGAGCTGGAGGATCCAAGCCACCCAGCTGTCCTGATGCTGTGACTCCCAGAGCCTGGACACACACATCTGCATGGAAGCACCTGCCATGCACACACTGCTTCTATTGGCCCTGGCTCCAGTCTCCCTCTGGGAGATTTTCCCTGACTTCCCCAATTATATGAGCATCTTCACACATGTCTGCACATACCAGATGCTCTTTTCAGTTGTTTCAGGTCAGAACTATTCCTCTGCAAAACTGTAATGTTCCCTCAACTTTTCACTTTAGAGTCCTCCTTCTCAACATAGGTGTTTTATCTTCTGTCTGTCCCACTAAATGGTGGGACCATCTATCAGCAACACAGAGTATCTTCATAGATCTCATAAACACCCTACTCTGAACAGCTCCCTCTCAAGCTCACTTCTGTCTCATTGAAATCAGGGTTAAATTTATCTCATCGGGCAAGATGGCTGAATAGGAACAGCTCCAGTCTGCAGTGCCCAGTGAGATCAAGACACAAGGTGGGCGATTTCTGCATTTATAACTGAGGTACGTGACTCATCTCATTGGGACTGGCTAGACAGTAGGTGCAGCCCACGGAGGGCAAGCTGAAGCAGGGTAGGGCATCACCGCACCCGGGAAGCACAAGGGGTCAGGGAACTCCCTCCCCTAGCCAAGGGAAGCCATGAGGGACTGTGACATGAGGATCGGTGCATTACTGCCCAGATACTACACTTTTCCCATAGTCTTCACAACCCGCAAACCAGGAGATTGCCTCAGGTGCCTACATCACCAGGGCCCTAGGTTTCAAGCACAAAACTAGGCAACGTTTGGGCAGATACCGAGCCAGCTGCAGGAGTTTTTTTCATACCCCAGTGGCACCTGGAACGCCAGTGAGACAGAACCATTCACTCCTCTGGAAAGGGGGCTGAAGCCAGGGAGCCAAGTGGTCTAGCTCAGCAGATCCCATCCCCATGGAGCCCAGCAAGCTAAGATCCACTGGCTTGAAATTCTCACTGTCAGCACAGCAGTCTGAAGTCCACCTGGGACGCTCAAGCTTGGTGTAGGTGAGGGGTGTCTGCCATTACTGAGGCTTGAGTAGACAGTTTTCCCCTCACAAAGCCACTGGGAAATCTGGACTGGGTGGAGCCCACTGTAGCTCTGCAAAGCCCCTGTAGCCAGACTGCCTCTCTAGATTCCTCCTCTCTAGGCAGGGCATCTCTGAAAGAAAGGCAGCAGCCCCAGTCAGGGGCTTGTAGATAGAACCCCCATCTCCCAGGGACAGAGCACCTGGGGAAATGGGTGGCTGTGGGTGCAGCTTCAGCAGACTTAAACGTTTCTGCCTGCTGGCTCTGAAGAGAGCAGCGGTTCTTCCAGAACAGTGCTTAAGCTCTGCTAAGGGACAGACTGCCTCCTCAAGTGGGTCCCTGACCCCTGTGCCTCCTGACTGGGAGACACCTCACAGCAGGGGTTGACAGACACCTTACAAAGAAGAGCTCCGGCTGGCATCTTGCAGGTGCCCCTCTGGGACGAAGCTTCCAGAGCAATAGGAAGCACTCTTTGCTGTTCTGCATTCTCCGCTGGTAATATCCAGGCAAACAGGGTCTGGAGTGAACCTCCAGCAAACTGTAGCAGACCTGCAGCAGAGGGGCCTGACTGTTAGAAGGAAAACTAACAAGCAGAATGGAATACCATCAACATCAACAAAAACGACATCCACACAAACTCCATCCAAAGGTCACCAACATAAAAGACCAAGGGTAGATAAATCCATGAAGATGAGGAAAAACCAGCGCAAAAAGGCTGAAAACTCCAAAAACCAGAACTGTGCTTCTCCTCCAAAGGATCACAACTCCTCACCAGCAAGAGAACAAAACTGGATGGAGAATGAGTTTGACAAATTGACAGAAGTGGGCTTCAAAAGGTGAGTATTAACAAACTCTGAGCTAAAGGAGCATGTTCTAACCCAATGCAAGGAAGCTAAGAACCCTGAGAAAAGGTTAGAGGAATTGCTAACTAGAATAAGCAGTTTAGAGAAGAACATAAATGACCTGATGGAGCTGAAAAACACAGCACGAGAACTTCGTGAAGCATACACAAGTATCAATAGAAGAATCAATCAAGCAAGCAGAAGAAAGGATATTAGGGATTGAAGATCAACTTAATGAAATAAAGTGTGAATACAAGATTAGAGAAAAAAGAATGAAAAGGAATGAAGAAAGCCTCCAAGAAATATGGGACTGTGAAAAGACCAAACCTACGTTTGATTGGTGTACCTGAAAGTGACGGGGAAAATGGAACCAAGTTGGGAAACACTCTTCAGGATATTATCCAGGAGAACTTCCCCAACCTAGCAAGACAAGCCAACATTCAAATTCAGGAAATACAGAGAATGCTACAAAGATACTCAAGAAGAACAACCCCAAGAGACATAATCATCAGATTAACCAAGGATGAAATGAAGGAAAAAATGTTAAGGGCAGCCAGAGAGAAACGTCAGGTTACCGACAAAGGGTAGCCCATCAAACTAACAGTGGACCTCTCTGCAGAAACCCTACAAGCCAGAAGAGAGTGGGGGCCAATATTCAACATACTTAAAGAAAAGAATTTTCAACCCAGGATTTCATATCCAACCAAACTAAGCTTCATAAGTGAAGGAGAAATAAAATCCTTTACAGACAACCAAATACTGAGAGATTTTGTCACCACCAGGCCTGCCTTACAAAATCTCCTAAAGGAAGCACTAAATATGGAAAGGAAAAACTGGTACCAGCCACTGCAAAAACATGCCAAATGGTAAAGACCATCGACACTATGAAGAAACTTCATCAACTAATGGGTAAAATAACCAGCTGGTATCATAATGACAGGATCAAATTCACACATAACAATATTAACCTTAAATATAAATGGGCAGCTAAATGCCCCAATTAAAAGACATAGACTGACAAATTGGATAAAGATTCAAGATCCATCAGTGTGCTATATTCAGGAGATAACATCTCACATGCAAAGACACACACAGGCTCAAAATAAAGGGTAGGAAGAATATTTACCAAGCAAATGGAAAGCAGGGGTTGCAATCCTAGTCTCTCATAAAACAGACTTTAAACCAACAAAGATCAAAAGAGACAAAGAAGGGCATTACATAATGGTAAAGGGATCAATGCAGCAAGAAGAGCTAACTATCCCAAATATATAAGCACCCAATACAGGAGCACCCAGATTCATAAAGCAAGTTCTTAAAGACCTACAAAGAGACTTACACTCCACACAATAGTAGTGGGATACTTTAACACTCCACTGTCAATATTAGATCAACGAGACAGAAAATTAACAAGGATATTCAGGACTGGAAAGGAGCTCTGGACCAAGCGGATCTAATAGACATCTACAGAACTCTTCACCCCAAATCAACAGAATATACATTCTCCGCACCACATTGCATCTATTCTAAAATTGACCACATAATTGGAAATAAAATACTCCCCAGCAAATGCAAAAGAATGGAAATCATAGCAGTCTCTCAAACAGTGTAATCAAATTATAACTCAGGATTAAGAAACTCACTCAAAACTGCACAACTACATGGAAACTGAACAACTTGCTCCTGAATGACTACTGAGTAAATAAGGAAATTAAGGCAGAAATAAATAAGTTCTTTGAAACCAATGAGAACAAAGACACAATGTACCAGAATCTCTAGGACACATTTAAAGCAGTGTGTAGAGTGAAATTTATAGCACTAAATGTCCACAGGAGAAAGCTGAAAAGATATAAAATTGACACCCTCACATCACAATTAAAAGAACTAGAGAAGCAAGAGCAAACAAATTCAAAAGCTAGCAGAAGGCAAGAAATAACTAAGATCAGAGCGGAACTGAAGGAGATAGAGATACGAAAAACCCTTCAAAAAAAAAAAAAAACAATGAATCCAGGAGCTGGTTTCTCGAAAAGATTAACAAAATAGATAGACTGCTAGCCAGACTAATAAAGAAGAAAAGAGAGAAGAATCAAATAGACACAATGAAATATGATAAAGGGGATTTCACCACTGATCCCACAGAAATACAGACTACCCTCAGAGAATACTATAAATACTCCTACACAAATAAACTAGAAAATCTAGAAGAAACAGATAAATTCCTGGACGCATACACCCTTTCAAGACTAAATGAGGAAGAAGTCAAATCCCTGAATAGACCAATAGCAAGTTCTGAAATAGAGGCAATAATTAATACCCTAACAACCAAAAAAAGCCCAGGACCAGACGGATTCACAGCTGAATTCTACCAGAGGTACAAAGAGGAGCTGGTACCATTCCTTCTGAAGCTATTCCAAACAATAGAAAAAGAGGGACTCCTCCCTAACTCATTTTATGAGGCCATCATCATCCTGATACCAAAACCTGGCAGAGACACCACAAAAAAAGAGAATTTCAGTCCAATATCTCTGACGAACATCAATGCGAAAATCCTCAATAAAATACTGGCAAACCGAATCCAGCAGCACATCAAAAAGCTTATCCACCATGATCAAGTTGGCTTCATCCCTGGGATGCAAGGCTGGTTCAACATACACAAATCAATAAATGTAATCCATCACATAAACAGAACCAAAGACAAAAACCACATGGTTATCTCAATAGATGCAGAAAAGGGCTTCGATAAAATTCAACACCCCTTCATGCTAAAAACTCTCAATAAACGAGGTATCGATGGAACAGGTCTCAAAATAATAAGAACTATTTATGACCAAACCACAGTCATTATCATACTGAATGGGAAAAAGCTGGAAGCATTCCCTTTGAAAACCAGCACATGACAAGGATGCCCTCTCTCACCACTTATATTCAACAAAGTATTGGAAGTTCTGGCCAGGGCAATCAGGCAAGAGAAATAAATTAAGGGTATTCAAATCAAAAAGAGGAAGTCAAATTGTCTCTGTTCGCAGATGACATGATTGTATATTTAGAAAACCCCATTGTCTCTACCCAAAATCTCCTTAAGCTGATAAGCAACTTCAGTAAAGTCTCAGGATACAAAATCAATGTGCAAAAATCACAAGCATTCATATACACCATTAACAGACAAACAGAGAGCCAAGTCAAGAGTGAACTGTCATTCACAATTGCTACAAAGAGAATAAAGTACCTAGGAATCCAACCACTAGGCACGTGTATACATATGTGACAAGAGATATGAAAGACCTCTTCAAGAACTACAAACCACTGCTCAAGAAAATAAAAGAGGACACAAACAAATGGGAAAACATTCCATGCTCATGGGTAGGAAGAATCAATATAGTGAAAATGGCCATACTGCCCAAGGTAATTTATAGATTCAATGCCATCCCCATCAAGGTACCATTGACTTTCTTCACAGAATTAGAAAAAACTACTTTAAATTTCATATGGAATCAAAAAAGAGCCCATATAGCCAAGACAATCCTAAGCAAAAAGAACAAAGCTGGAGGCATCATGCTACCTAACTTCCAAACTACACTACAAGGCTACAGTAACCAAAATAGCATGGTACTGGTACCAAAACAGAGATACAGACCAATGGAACAGAACAGAGGCCTCAGAAATAATGCCACTCATCTACAACCATCTGATCTTTGACAAACCTGACAAAAACAAGCAATGGGGAAAGATTCCCTATTTAATAAACACTGTTGGGAAAATTGGCTAGCCATATGCAGAAAACTGAAACTGGACCCCTTCTTTACACCTTATACAAAAATTAACTCAAGATGGATTGAAGACTTAAATGTAAAACCCAAGACCATGAAAACACTAGAAGAAAACCTAGGCAATACCATTCAGGACATAGGCATGGGCAAGGACTTCATGACTAAAACACCAAAAGCAATGACAACAAAAGCCAAAATTGACATATGGGATCTGATTAAACTAAAAAGCTTCTGCACAGCAAAAGAAACTATTATGACAGTGAACAGGCAACCTACAGAATGGGAGAAAATTTTTGCAATCTATCCATCTGACAAAGGGCTAATATCCAGAATCTCCAAGGAACTTAAATGAATATACAAAAAGCCCCCCCCAAAAAAACAAAACAAAACAACCCATCAAAAAGTAGGTGAAGGCTATGAACAGATATTTCTCAAAAGAAGACATTTATGCAGCCAACAAACATATGAAAAAAAGCTCATCATCACTGGTCATTAGAGAAATGCAAATTAAAACCACAATGAGATGCCATCTCACACCAGTTAGAAGTGTGATCACTAAAATGTCAGGAAATAATAGATGCTGGAGAAGATGTGAAGAAATAGGAATGCTTTTACACTGTTGGTGGGAGTGTAAATTATTTCAACAATTGGGGAAGACAGTGTGGTGATTCCTCAAGCATCTAGAACCAGAAATATCATTTGACCTAGCAATCCCATTACCGGGTATATACCCAAAGAATTATAAATCATGCTACTATAAAGACACATGTACATATATGTTTATTGCAGCACTATTCACAATAGTAAAGACTTAGAACCAACCCAAATGCCCATCAATGATAGACTGGGTAAAAAAAAATGTAGCACATATACACCATGGAATACTAGGCAGCCATAAAAAAGGATGAGTTAATGTGCTTTGCAGGGACATGGATGAAGCTGGAAACCATCATTCTCAGCAAACTAACACAGGAACAACAAACCAAACACGGCATTTTCTCACTCATAAGTGGGAGATGAACAATGAGAACACATGGACACAGGGAGGGGAACATCACACACCAGTGCCTGTCAGGGGGTTGGGGGGTTGGGGAGGGATAGCATTAGGAGAAATACCTAATGTAGATGACAAGATGATGGGTGCAGCAAACCACTAGGCATGTGTATACATGTGTAACAAATTTACACATTCCACACATGTATCCCAGAACTTAAAGTATACTAAAAATAAAAAATAAAAATAAAAATAAAAATAAAAAATTAATCTCATACAAGGTATTATGGTATTAGACTTTTGAAAAGAAAATTTGATATGATATTTGACTATAATAATTTTTTTCTCAAAATAGAGTAACAACAGATATTTAAAGCTAGTAAAGAAGATAAGGATGATATTTTTGAAAAGCAACATGGGAGGTTCCTGAATGGATGTTGCCTAGGGTCTGTGCCAGCATGCTGAGAAAACTTATCCTGATGCCAGGACTGTGCTCACTAAGCATTTGACAGACGAGAGATGCAAAGGTAGGTAGAAAAATTAAGGAAATCCGAATGTTTTTACAAGTTGTCCAAGAGTGAAGAGAAATCCAAACTTGCCTGAGAACACTGGCCTGTTATTTCTTAATGATGATGGTGAGAGAGATCTGCTTAGTAACTAAATATCATGCGTTGGATGTGCCTTATCATGGGTTGAGGGCACATGGAGATTTTGTTTAAATCTCATTTCCTTTGTTCAGGAATTCTGTGGAAAATTCTGCTAATTATCCTTTTTTTTTTTTTTTTTTGAAGAGTTCAAAACTCTATTCTGAAAAGGTGACTGATCCAGCCTACTTAAATGATGCTGAGACTTCTTGAGTACACAAAAAAGTCAGTGGGAGTTGATGTCCTAGTGTGTCCAAAGGAAGATTGCATTCACTCGCTATTTAAAAGCCAAAAAACATTGGCAAAAAAAAAAAACAAAAAACAAAAAACTCAAGTCCAACTTTTGGAGAAAATTGTGTTGTAATGTTAAGCTTTGGGCAAAGCCATCTCCTCTTAACTCAAATACATAGCTAAGATGGACAAAATATAAAAATTACAAAGATAAAGCTATGCTCAAAAACATGACAGACATTTCCACAGAGCAAAAAAGAACAGAAATACAATATGCAAATGGTTTAGAAGGGATGAAGTGGGGACTTATTGAACTCCAGGTCTAGAAAAAGATAAAGGTGAGAAGAAATTTGTATCCTGTGACTGACAGGCTGGAAACATCCCCCTACCCCCAAACACACACACATGAAGTAGGAGAGCAGAACTGAGCTCCTTGGTTGGGAGCAGACACTGAGGTAGTCCATCCCTACCCATAACAGAAAGTTGGAAAAGTTGTCTACATTGATCTGGGGACAGAAGTCTACAGTCGAGACTTAAGATAAGCATTTTTGCTGGTTTATTATTCCTAAGGGAATGGGAACCCCATACCATCAATAAAAAACATAGTTCTTGTCTAGGGGTTGCCAAGGAGAGAGAGGAAGGTAATTTCACAGCCACTAGCTACTAAGCAATGATCAGGAAGAAAGAGAGTAAGAGAGAGCAAGACTGAAAAATAAAATCTTATCCAAATGAGCTTGGAAACCAAAATTACAAAAAAGTAATAACAATAATAATAATTTTAAAAAATTAAAAAATGAAGGAAATAAATGATAAAAATGATGTTTGAAAATTAAATTAGACTTTTTACCCCAAATAAAATGAGAATAAGAAGAAATCTGAAAATGACTTTAAAATATGATTATGTTCTGAGAAAGACTGTAGTTGGTAGTTGTAGACTACCAATTTTACTGTAACAGCTAAAAATCCAGATAGATTGCAAAAATTGTGCTTTTAAAGATACTAGAGAGCTGTAGAAATGAAGAGAACTAAATGAACTAAAATTCCAGAGAAGAGAAAATCTTTCTGATGAGAGCAGTCAGTTATTGGCTGTTTCTTTCCTCTGGGTGCATTTGCCAATTTTGTATTTGGTTAAGGACCAGATCTAACAAACACAAAGGGATTTATTAGAGAAAAGAGAAATGAGCAAAGGTTTTGGAAGTTGTGCAGGGCTGGCACAACAATTTAGAAACCTTGGGAGCCATTAATGCACAGCTGGCTTTCCCTATGGTTCATTTTCTAAATTCTAAGGCTGTACAAAAGACTATGGGATTTTGACAAAGTGGGATAAAATCTCTTGATCTCACAGTACTTGGGAAAAAATTTCCTGCTTGAGGAGTGTGGCCCACCTCAAACATACACCTATTCTCCTCTCCAAATTATTTTCCAAATTTCCAAAGGGGCAAAAATCCAAGCCTTTGAAGGTTGAGACTGAATTTTTCTCAGTGTTCTAAGATTGAGAAGATAGAAACCAGCAGCCTGTCAATCAAAAGTTCAAGAGAGATACATCCAAGAAATGGAGAGGAAACAGAGGTGGATGAAATAAATCTTAGCAAAATCGCAACCAGCCTTAACCTAGCTTATGCTGTGATTAGATCAAGGTGGTCAGCCCCTTACTAATATGCCTAACATAAGTGACAGGGAGCTCTTGCTTGTGAAAGATATTATCTGTAGCCTCTACAATTCCTTTTAATAAAATGTCTGGCATATAACAAAAAAAGTACTAGATATGTGAATCTACACAAATGAACCAAATAGACCTTCTCACAGTACTACAAAATACAATATCCAAAGTTAAGAATTTTAGAAATAAATTTAAAGATAAGTGAATAGAAATATCCAATCTGAAGCTCAAAGAGAAAAATGAATGGAGAATCAAAGTCGAGCATGAGAGGCACACAGGAAATAATGTAAAGGACTGAAGTACCTGTAACTAGAGTCTCACAGGAGAGGAGAGAGAGAATAAGGATAGGTACTATTTCTAGATAAAATTTTGCAAAGCCGACGAGAAATACTAATCTACAGATTCAGAAACCTTAAGCAAAGTAGATACAGAAAAAAACACACTTAAGGTTATCATAGTGAAGCAGCTGGAAAACGCAGGCAGATAGAAAAATATCAAAGCATGAAGAAGGGGTGGAACAGGGTATGTTACTCTCAATGACCAGCAATAAGGCTGGAGGCTAACTTTCCAAGAGGAACTATGAGACTCAGAAAATAGTAAAATAACATATTTAAGATGCTAAAAAGGAATATTCCATCCTAGAATTTTCTTCTTACCAAAAATATTTTTTACAAACTTAAGCTGAAGAAGAACCTGCTAGAGATCTTAGAAATGAAGTATAGACATTCAAATACAATACTTAGTAGACAAGACTCCAAAACAAACTACAGATTGGACACAAAGAACAAACTGTGAAATGTAAGATGGTTCTGAGGACTTACCCCAGATTCAGCACAGAAAGATAAAGATATTCAAGATCGTAAAATGAGGCTAAAGCTGTGCTTATAGGGAAATGGATAGCTTTAAATATATTTATTGAAAAATGGTGTTTCAGTTCAAGAAATTAGAAAAACAGTAACAACCTGAAGAGAATGAAGGAATTAATAGTTATATGAGCAGAAACTAATGGACTAAAAACAGACAGTAATAAATAAGCCAAACAAATCAGCAAAACTAAAAGTTAGTTCTTTAAATAAAGACATATTTTAGTGAGCCCAATGAAGCAAATAGTAGAAAACACAAAGAGACAACATTAGGGATTCAAAAAAGGCAAAGCTACAGACACAATAGAGATTTTCTCTGTGTGTGTGTGTGTATGTGTGTGTGTGTCTTACTACATATTCTCTTTCAATGTATATATTCATGTATGTATATATGTATTTGTATATATTCATTTATATTTATATATGAGTATACATTCATTTTTATGAATATCTTTTATAAGTAAATTTTAGAAGTTAGAATGATGAACTGTCTGGAAAACGTAAACCACAAAAATTGACTAAATAAGAAATAAAAAGCTAAGTAATCCATAATTAACTATTACAGTATTATTACAGAGTAATTATATAGTAATTACTTTAACATATATATTAAATAGAGTATAAAGTAAATATACCTTTTGGGGTAAGGTATATTATTACAGAATTAATTATTAAAGTAATTGAGTAAGTTAATTAAGTCAATTAATTATTAAAGTAATTGACTCTGTAATAATATATCTTACCCCTAAAATATATCAGCAGATATTTTTAGGTGACATTTTACAAACTTTCAAGGAATAGATAAGTTCTGTATTGTATAAGGTGTTTTGAAAAATCTAAAAAGCAGGAAAGTGTCCCAACACATTTTATAAGGTAAAAACTCAAACTTGACATCAAAACTGGACAAAATAGGCAAGAAAATAATGTCCAATCTCACTTATGAACATTCATACAAAAAAATCTGAATAAAATATGGCATATAAAATCCATAATTTTAAGAACAAAAATGTTTCAAGACTAACAAGGCTTATCTAAAAAATACAATATTTAGACATCAGTGTGTGTGTGTGTGTGTGTGTGTGTGTTTGTATGTATATGTATATATATTTCCATTAACAGAAGAAGAAAAAATATGATACTTCTTCAGGTGCAAAAAAATCAGTTGTAAACCTCAACATTCATTTTGGTTAAAAAAATTTTAGAGCTCTAGGAATCTCTTTAACTTCATAGACTTTATCTATCTCAAGAAAGACAAGAAGGGAGAAAAAAAGGACAGAAGAAAGAGAGAGAGGGAGGAGAGAGGGAAGGAAGCAGGGAGGGAGGGAGGAAGGTAGGTAAGGAGGAAGGAAAAGAAAAGGATGAAATGGGTGGGAAAAAGAAAAAGATCTTAGAGACAGTAGCAACTTTTCCTTTAAGTCAAAAACAATGCAAGACCTACTGTCACCCCATATTATGTAAGGATTGCCAATGGAGAAAAAAGATAAGAAAAAGAATAATTGGTATAATATTTCTTTCATGGATTTATTGAAGTATAGATGATATGTAATAAGCTACATATATTTAAAGTGTACAGTTTGGTAAGTTTTGACTATATATATACCTGGGAAATCATCATTACAATAAAAATAATTAATATATTCATCAGTCCCAAATTTCTTCATATCCTTTTGTAACCTCTGTCTTATGCCTGTCCCAAACCCAACCCCCAGCCCCAGGTAACAGCTTATATACTTTTTGCCACTGTTTATTATGCTGCAGCTTCTAGAATTTTATATAAATGGTATCATGCAATATATACTCTTCTGGCTGGCTTCCTTAGCTCAGCATAATGATTTTGAGATTCATCCATGATTTTGTAGTTATCAAGAGTTCCGTCTTTTTTATTGCTGAGTTACTATCCATCATATGGATATATCATAATTTGTTTATTTATTAACCTGTTGATAGACATTTGGGTTGTTTCTAGTTTGGGACTATTACAGAAAAAGCTGCTATGATCTATGTGTTAAACATAATACCAATCAAAATCCCAGAAAATTTATTCTTTCCAAAAATAGACAAGCTGACTCTAAACTTTATATGAAAATGCAAATAATCTAAAACAGCCAAAACAATGTTGAAAAAGAGTACTTAATAAACTGGTTTAAGTTTTTTATAAAGCTGCTATAATGAAGACAGTGTGGTTTTGACAAAAAGATAAGCATATTGATCAACAGAACAGAATTTCAAGTCCAGAAGTAGACTTCATATTTATGGCCAATTTATTTTTGGTAAAGGTGCCATGGCAATTTAATGGAAGAAAGGACAATCTTTTCAGCAAATGGTGCTAGAACGATTGGATAGACATGTGCAAAAAATTATAAAACTTCGAGAAGAAAACATGGGAAAACATTTTAGTGACCTTTGGTTTGGCAAAGATTTCTTCAATACAACACACATGCAAAACAAACTGTAAAATAAAAAATCAATAAATAGAACTTGTTAAAATTGAAATTTTCTTCTTGTCAAGGATACTGTTAAGAAATTGAAAAGACAAGCCACAAACTGGGAGCAAATATTTGCTAAATATCTGCCTAAAAGAGAACCTTAATCTTGAACATATAAAGTACTTTTACAAGTTAATTAGAAGAAGACAGATAACTCAGTTATAAAGACTGGGCAGAAGATGAAAACAGACACTTTATTAGAAAAGTTGGTCAGATGACAAATAAGTACATATGAAGTACAAAACTTCATAAAGCATTAAATTAGTCTATAAATTCAACATAATTCCATTCAAATAACAAAAAGAATGCAAATGAAAACCACAACAAAAGTGTCTCCACACTAACTAGAATGTCTAAAACTAAAAAGGCTGACCATATCAAGTGTTGGCAAGGTTGTGGAACAACTGAAAATTTCATACCTGGCTAATAAGACTTGAAAATCGTAAAACCATTTTGGAAAACAGATGGGCAGTTTCTTAAGTTAAACATACACCTACCACCTGATCAAGCCATTCCATTCTTTTTTTTTTTTTTTTTTTTTGATTACCCACTTTATTCACCAAATTTGGCACATTCTAACTTCTGCTAATAGCAAAAACAGAGCAGACTCTTTATGTTTGAAGATTTGCTACTGTTGAGAATTATTCATAGTACAGCCCACAGAATCCAAAGATAACACCAACATAAGAGCCCAAACAGCATGAGCAATGGCGACATTATTGTATTGTTTGGCTCCTATGATAACTACTGTGAAGGGGACATCATTCATGCCAATAAACCAGTCTGAGTATTTTGTTCAATTACTCTGATTTTCTAAGTGTCTCACCTCATATGTTTCCATCTGGGTTTGAATGAGAAACAGAAATACTTGGATTTTTCTCTTCTCATTATATTTCCAGGACAGACTCTACAAATAACATAATACTGCAGAATTTGCTCGCATTTTAACCCCTGCCACTCCTCTAATTAACTGAGTTGATGATCCTAGAATGGAAAAACGAAGCTGCATTAAAAGGCAGATGCTCAGTATATCACATTACTGTTGCAAATTCACTGGCACTTATGGAAGCCAGAATCCCAGATTACAAGAATCGTGAATACTTGAGGCCCTTCCACTATAACCAGGACACTGGCTAGCCATTCCATTCTTTATCAAAGAGAAATGAAAGCTCTTGTCCATGCAAAGATTTGTACATAAATCATCATCATAACAGCTTTATTTGCAATAGTCAAACACTATAAGAATTTAGCTTTTATATTTATACTATAAGTATCTGATTAGAAAATCAAAGCAACATTTTGAAGCAATAAGAGAGTTCATAAAGATTTCTAGATTGACATTAAAAAATAGTATGCCTATACACCAAAAAAAAAAAAAGAAAACCAATTAGGAAATATTATAGAAAAAATAATGTTATAAATATTTACAAATTTTAAGTTATTTAGGAATAATTTAACAGAAAATATTTTCAATACATTTAATAGAGAAAAATTATAAAATATTAAGAAAATAAAAGATAATCTGAACAAATAAAAATATAGACTATATAAAACAATTTGAAAAACATGGCAATTCTAGTTAAATTAGTCTATAAATTCAACATAGTTCCATTCAAATAACAAAAAGAATTGTCATGGAGTTAAAAAAAAAAAATGCTAAAACTCATATAGAGGAATGATGGGTCAACAGCAGCCAAGTAAATGCAAGAAGAGGAAGAGTGACTTTTCCAGATATTAAAATCAATTATAAAACTATAGTAATTAAAACAATATGGCATTGGCTCAGAGATATGCAAATAGGATAGTGGAGCACAGTAGAAATCTTAGAATGATACATAGAAAAAAACTTTGTAAATGATATGAATGTCATAGCCATTCAAAAGGGAAAGGAAAAACTAATCAGTGGTTTGGGACAACTGGGGAAAAATTAATTGCAATTTCTATCTTTTCATATAATGGGAAAAATACTTGCTATTTATATAACTAAAAAGCACAGATGGTTAGTATACAGAATATGCAAGGAATCCTACAAATTATTAGTAAAAAAATCACTTAATAGAAACATAGACCAAAATATGAATAGTCATTTCACTTCTAAGAAAGTCTGATTGAAAAATATATGTGGGAAATATTATTCAATTTCATTAATAATTATAAAAATGAAGTTTAAGCAATTACATATACATCAAAAGCTTTTAAAAGTTTCGGCATACCCGGTTTCCAAGTATGTGGGGACTTGGGAACTCTCATACCCTATTACTGGGAAGGTAAACTGGTGTAACCTTTTTGGGAAGTAATTTGGCAACATCATGTCAAGCTGAAGAATCTAACAGCCTACGACCTAGGATGTGAGTCACAGACTACGAAAATAGCATGAGTTTCAGATCTTGTAGTGGGGATCAGATTGGCATGTGGCAAACTTTGTACTTTGATCTCTTTCCAAAAGCATTTCCTAAAAAGGAAAGAAAGAAAACAAAAGGAAATTTTAAAAAAGGAAAAGAATGACAAGCAAAAATCTGGGTCCTTCACATAAAAGTACTATAATCCATTGTTTTGCAAACTGCTGGTCTCATTAGCATGTGTCAAAAATCAATTTTGTAAGTTACAACTAACATCTTTTAAAAATATTATTTGTAAATATATGGCTTTTCTGCCATACTTTTTACCTTTAATCATACTTAGCAAGAGCATTATTTTATGAAATTTTGGTTTCAGGCGTATGTGTATGCATGTATATGCACACATGTATGGGTGTATACTGATTTGCAATGCAAAATATGTTTATTTCTGTGAGTTGCAAGCAAGGAAGTTTGGAATACATTGCTATGAGATACCACTGTAAGTCATTTGCTTATAGCAAGAATGGTGCCTGCCAGCAAATCGTCTTTCTTTTCAAAGCCATGGACCCATACAGAGAAGGAACCTCACCACTGGGTTGCCATCTGCACTATGCTCTCAGACACTGAGCTAAGTAAGCAGTGCTGAACAAGGAACTGATCCAATAAGGTCGTGTGGTCACCAGAGTGCAGTCCCACAGCGCTGAAAGAGTGAGCAGGCAGGTGTCCAACTGACATCCGTGCGGAAGAGACACTATTTGGAAGATGATGAACTCTGAAACTATCTGTATTGAGGAAATAATTAGTGTGGATAATTTACTCCTTGATGTTATTGGTCCACCATGCTCTTAAAGCAAAGAGAGGCAACAAATCCTAAGAACACTAATATTTTCCAATGTTATAGCATTTCCATGAAGATGAAAATAAACCAAAGAGAAGACATTCTTCTTTCCTGTCTCCTGGTTGGTGATAATCTCTTGCCTCGAGAATATTGCGTATATTTCTGTCTTTGGCATCTCAAAGAGGTGGGATAGAAGTGAGAGGTATTACAATAAGCAGTGGGCTTAGGATACTGTTATACAAAGTCTAATTAAAGGGCATAGACCACTTTACTCTGAGAGGAAGGGCTGAGAAGGGATTAAATGGGCATTTATAAAACCTGAAAGGGCTTGGCCACTCATGCCCTGAGTACTGGAGTAACGGTGGTTACCATTGGCATTGCAGGAAAAGGAGACCTATGTTATGGCTAAATGAATGGAACATTACCTAAAAGTTGATACAGAAAATGTACGATTTCGAAATGGGTCTGGATAAATCATGAGTGATAAGTCTACCCCTGGTTAATAAAGGAAACCAGAGCCGTTAAAGACACATCCCTAAACTGACTGGAGGATAGAGAGATATATATATTTTTTTCCTTGGTGACCTTCCTTGGGAAAAAAAAAAAAAAATCCTGGCTGGGAGAACATGAAACTGGCCTCATGAGACACTTCTAAGGCCCTGGTGTCTGACAAGAGACACACTTAGACCGGTGATATCGAGCCACTAACCAGTCAAAACCCCACTGCTTCTCTGCAATTGGAAGAATGGTGATCTCATCTTTACTCAGCCTGACTCCAGGCATACTGAGAGCTCTTTTCAGTGCTCTCCTTTGCTTTTTCCAACAAATTCCCAAAGGCCTACCAAGACCAGATGTGCAAAGAGGTGAAACACAGATGCAAACATAAATTTTTCTCTCTGTGACAGTGATTGCTCAGCCATGCATGCCACCACCCATGTGAAGTGTATGGTTCACTCAGAAAAATCAAGTGCACATGGTACTAACACTGCTCAGGTTTCCAGAGACGGAACTGGGATCACAGGTAATATGTGCCTGTGTGACTACTGGGATGACCACTCAGGTGGTGTGGCTGAAGGAATGAAGTTGTTTCCCTTGTGTGACTCTATGGAAATTAATTTTTTCTTAGGGCCATAGTATGAATTGAAGGCCACAAGAGAAGTTAACGGTTCTATTGAAAGGAAAGTCAAGGAAGGCAGTAACACTGGCCTGGAGTTAAGGGGACGTGAGATCATGTACCAACTCCATTATTGCTGCATGACTTGAGGGCAACCACTTGACCTAAGAACTCACTTTCTGTTACTATTAAAAGATAGAATGGGAAGGTTCTAATGACCCTGTGACTCTATAATCCAGCCTGTGCCTAACATCAGAAAAACTCTGTAAAATGTAGTGCAAAAGCCAGTGTGTGTATGCCCAATCTAGTTAAATAATTCCCAGACAAAAGATGTACCACCCAGAAGAAATTGATTGGCTAAATCTAGTGGGGTGGTCAGTGCTCCTGTCTCATAGTATTGTTCCTGTTAGCTTGCTTGCCTTTCCTGATCTTCATCCTTGGTTCCCAATCCCTGTATAATTAGCTGCTTCTCAACTGGTCTCCCTACATCTCCCAGTGACCTCCCAGGAAGCAATTCTGACTGTCCCAAGACCATGTCTCTTGGAACACAGAGTGATTCTGATGCTACTTTCTGCCCTATCTCCCACTTTGCCCCTGCCTCGTCTGGTGTTTTAAGAGCTAAAACTTGGAAGAGAGCCAACCAACGCAAGGACTTGAGAAGAAACTCAGGCCTTCACGTCCCATCTCAGCAGCAAAAAGATCAATCTTTGCTTTTTACAGGGTAAACTAGATTAGCTGTCAAATAACTTTTCCCCAGATTCTAACTATATGACAAGAGAAAAACTAAATTGCTTTCAGGATTTAGTATCAGAAAAATTGGGTCCTTACTTCTCAAAATGAGATGGTTAGAATTAGTGCTAAGATTAACATGCCCCTTTTTTTCTCTGATTAGTGTGAATGTCACCACCAAACAGACAGTCAACAATAGAATAATTACACAATGAAGCTTCGATGATGATGTAGTTTATTGAACAGTTACCATGTACTCATCTAAGCACATTACATGTACTAATCCACTTATCCTCTCTCCAGCCTCCACAAAACAACTATTATTCTCCTTACTTCACAAAGGAACAAAATTAGGGGCACAAAGAGGTTGAGTAACTTGTTGAAGATTCCACAGCTAATAAGTGGTAACAGCAAGTTTCTAACACAGTCTGACTCCAGGAAACTTCTGTGCCTATGATATGTTTATTTCCTGCTGGAATGCACCTATTCATCAAATATTTATTGAGTTCTCACTATGTGCAAAGCACTTGCACATAGTGCATTTTATGCTTTGCTCATAAAGCATTTTATCTGGTGAGAGAGATAGAAATTAAACAAATGATTACACAAAGCATTTGAATTATAATTGTCATTGGTGCTATGAAGAAGCCGAGTGCTTCCTGGAAAAACTATAACAGAGAGAATGGAGCCCTGCCAGGGAGTCAGAGAATGTTCCCTGAGAAAGTGTCAATCAAGCTGAGAGGTGAAGGGTGAGAAGGAGGGAGGGAAACATGTACCATGTCAAAGGAACAGCATGCACACATGCCCTGAGTCAGGGACGAGCTCAGTATTGGGGAAACCAAAAGGATAGGATGATGGAGTCAAGCAAGAAGGGTATGAGAGAAGAGCAATGCAGGAGCCCGGTCGTGCAGATCTTTGTAAGTCAAAATAAATCTTTGGCCCTTTATCCCCAGAGCTACTGTCAGTCCCGTTGGTTATCTCCCTTTGTGCTCCAAATCCACCCTCCACCCTTTCCAAGTGTGCTCTGGGCCCTGGGGAGCTGACCTGGATGACCTATATCCATGAGCTCCCCTACCTTCTGGCTTCTAGTTGGGTTCCACCAATGGCAGGCACATACAGACAGATGATCAGAGGACAGGTGAACATGGAGGTCAAGATATCTGCTCCCCAGGCTCCCTCCTTGTATGGTGTGGCTGCAAAAATTCCTCTATATAAGACCATAAACTTTGTTAAGTAGTGCAATCCTTTAGCTATTACAGTGTTTCACATCCTTTTCTTTTCTTCATTATTGCTCCCCCATCCTGGAACTTTGGAATGCATTTTGTGTTCCTAATTGGTCCCCAATGAAATTAGTTGTATGTAGCCTATGTATATCTGTGCTCTGTACATAACAAAGAGCTTTTTTTTTCAATGCCCACAACCAATTTCTGCCCCCTTGAAGGGTGATATTACCCCTATTGAGAATGCCTGAGTTACAGCTGCTCCCTCACCGTGACCCTCAGTCCAGGGGCATCCCTGGCGGTGCAACATCATTCCTTGTTGGTTTCCCTTACCAAACTTTTAAAAGTTCACTATTTGAGTGAACTATCTTCTTCCAACCAAATTGCTGACTGGTACAGTAGCCATTATAAAGCCTGAAGAAGGAGGTTTGCATTTTATTCCAATTTGCATTTTAAAATTTTGTTGGGACCAGGTGCAGTGGTATGTACCTGTAACCCTAGCACTTTGGGAGGCCAAGATAGGAGGATCACTTGAGGTCAGGAATTTGAGATCAGCTTGGGCAACACGGCTAGACCCCACCTCCACAAAAAAATAATTTTAAAAAGTTAGCTGAGTGTGTTGGTAGATACCTGTGGTCCCAGCTACTTGGGTGGCTGAGGTGGGAGGATTGCTTGAGTCCAGGAGATTGAGGCTGCAGTGAGCCATGATTGTGCCAGTGTGATCCAGCCTAGGTGACAGAGACTACAACTCAAAACAAAACAAAACAAATCAAAACACTAAAGGGGGTAGGAGTGAGTGAGGGCAGACCAATTTTAAGGCCATTCACATAGTGCCAATTGCAGGGAATGGTGTTCTACATACTAGAGGACATTTTTCAAGTTTAATCTAAATGATTACTGTCACTACATTAAACTCAAGTCTCTGGTTTAATGTAGCAGTAATGACCTCTTGAAGGAAAACACAGTGTGAGAGTATCCTCCAATTCATATTATCATCCAAGCCTTTGTAAAATTTACAAGGAAGCTGAGGAAGGGAGCAGATGATGTTTCCTCAGCATTTTAGAGTGGTATTTAAAGAAGAAAAGGCATAAGCTCAATTCTGTCTACATGCAGGGTCACAGATCAAATGTATTCTGAAGCTCTTCAAGGTTCAAAGCAAGTCACAGCAGGAGCCACCACTAATTGAATGCCCCAAGTACTCTACTAGGCACTTTAAATACATTGTCTGATTAATTACTTCAATAGGGCCAGGAAGGGTGGCTCATGCCTGCAATCCTAGTGCTCTGGGAGGCCAAGGTGGGAGAATCACTTGAGGCCAGAAGTTCAAGATCAGCCTGGGATCATAGTGAGATCCCATCTCTACCCCAAAAAAATTAAAATTAGAATTAAAAAATTTCTTAAAAATCACCCCAACAGCCATCCAGGATTTGTCATTATTTCCCCACTTCAGAGATGAGTAAACCAAGGTTCAAAGAAATAAAGCAACATTCCTAACATCAAACAATAGCATCTAGATGGTACTTTCTATCATTTAAAAGTCAAACTTATTTTAGCTACTTAACAATACTAAACTCAACATGATCCTGTCTATAGAAAAAGCATAGTTGGCAAATAATTTTAATTCCTCATTTCAACTCCATCTGATTGGAAATGACTGCCTATAGAACTGTAATGAGAAGAATTCTGAGAGTGAACTGGGCAAAGCCGGAAACATTGCTATAATTGATTAGTGATGTCTGTCACAGACAAGAAAGTGGGGAATGGGGGCGTACGTGCCACTTCTTCCAAGCTTCTGCTACCCAAAGATATTTAAAAGTCAATACCTCTTACCTCGTGCTCACACCCGGCCAGGCTCCAACTTGCACTGACTGTTCTCATGGTGTTAAGTCTACCTAGAAGTGTGATGCTGTATTTTCAAACAAGATTTATGTCTATTACTCCACAACTTAGGCCAATAATCCTGTAAAACTAATGTGTGGGAAAAGTCCTCTTTCATTACCTGTCATATACTCAGCATGCTGACATTTCCAAGGCTCAAGGAGCTATTTTCACATAATATCACTCAGCCATGGAGATATGAACTGAATTCTCTGGCATCTTCCTTGCTGCCCTCCCCGAGATGGGTTCTATGGTCTCTCATGGAATAGAGACTAGAAAGAGAAGCACTCAAAAGCAAGTGTTACCCCAGGCAAGCACCGTAGGATTCCAGTGGGTAGTGGTGTTTTTATCTGGCAGAGGAATATGAAACCACATAAAACAGAAAAACCACTAGCTCCTCCAGTAGGGGAAGACAGTTGAGAATGGAAATCACAAACATTTAATTGTAGCTATATATGAACAGATCTAGTAAATCACGAACTGTTCTCTGGTATACTATTTATTCATTTATTAATTCATCTAAGATGTGAAGAAGATAATGTAATAAGAACAGAGTGTCCTCCCTAAGTTGCAATTGGAGCAATAGTTCTCTGGAAACAGAATAGAAGCAAGAGAAAATACAAGCGCAATGACAAGACCATATGGCATCCTGGCCAGCTGAGTGACAGCAATCACAGTCAGTGGGATATGTTCATAGGCAGAAGGAATTCTGCAGCCCTGTGGATCGCAGGAGAGCTCACAGAGAGAACAGGGCTGCTATGAGCTCTGACAGTGGGCAGACATTGACTTTGTTCTGCTAAGACAACTTTAGTACATAATGTCTCCCAAATCTCCAAATGTGTCATGGATAAGCCAAGCTCACAGTGATCGACCAGTGCCTGAAACATCCATGCTCAGTCTAATTTTACAATAAAATGAAGATACCGAAGTACGTACCTTGGAGGCAGCTGTAAATAGTGAAAGGAATTAATACAGTACCAAAGTGCATGGTAAACACTCAAGAAACATTAACTTTTATTGGCAGTAGTACTATTATAATTTCTGGTATTATATACATGGCAGACAATAATCACAATGATGATTATACAACTCTTGATGACATGCACAAATATTGGAGCAACTACTGTATCTGGATCGCCAATGACTAACATCTTCTATGTTCAATTGTATTTTCTTGTTCATTCCACGCCACAGCTCTCTGCAGACAGCTATTACTCTCCCCAGACTACAGATGAGAAAATTGAAGCTCAAAGAGTATAAGTGGACTCAAGTCTGGCTGTCTTAATTATCACTTGATGCAAAAATCAAAGCACTGTTAATGTATGCACCCCCAGTGCAGACTGGTGAGGGGGAGGGAGGGAGAAATTCTCCACGCTGTTTAGGTATCATTCAGAATAGCCCAAGTACGATTTAAAGTTTTAAACTCCTCATCTTGATTTTTAGTTTTATTCTTGTTTCTTCCCAGCTTCTTTCAGTATCACATGGTGGTCAAGAGCATTGGAGCAGGCCAGGCATGGTTGATCTTGCCTGTAGTCCCAGAACTTTGGGAGGCCAGGAGTTCAAGACCAGTCCTGGACACATGGAGACCAGTCTATTAAAAAAAAAAAAAAATTCAAACTAGTCAGCTGTGGTAGTGTACTCTTGTAGTCCCAGCTACTTCAGAGGCTGAGGTGGGAGGATCACTTAAGCCCAGGAGGTCAAGGGTGCAGTGAGCTATTATGGCACCACTGCACTCCAGCCTGGGTGACAGGGCAAGACCATGTCTCAGAAAAAAAAAAAAAAAAAGAAAGAAAGAAAAATTTAAAAAACCCAAGAATTTAGAGCCACGCTTAGCTCAGGGCAACTACTTTCCTCATTGGGTCCCTGTACACATCTGCCCCATAGGCCCTTCCTGACTCCTCCTGATTTCTTCACCATCTCTCAGCCCACCCTCCACCCCAGGAGTCCTGCATCCCCCGTACCACCCCATAGGCGACTGAACTCTGGCAGCAGCTGTAGGCTCACCTATTGTTGACCTTTGTCCTGCCCTGTCCCTAAGCTCACCATGACTGCCTCCCTTTTCCCTCAATGAGGCTGGAATGCCTGGATCAATCACCATAACAAACACACATGACTGCCTGAGCCTCCTCTTCGCATTCCTTACCTCCCTTCCTTTCTTTTCTAGGAAGTTTGAGTCAGGTGCCCTTCTTGTACCCCACCCTGTCCCTCAGACCTCACCCCTCTCCCATCACCCCAGTTCAGTGGGTTTTCTGTCCTCTGAGATGAGTTGTGCCCCACCCTCTGCTCAACCCTCTCTCTTTCTGTCTTTGTCTCTCCAAGGTGTGGGCACAAGGGACACAGGTGTGTGGGCAGTCGAACCACTTAGTAGGGATGCACTGTGGGAGTCGCTCTTTTGTGCATTCACATAGCTGTGTGCACCAGGGCCCTGAGTGAGGCAGCTCTGGGAGGAGAGTCATGCAAGTGTGGGGTCAGGTCCAATCTTTATTTAAAATTTTATACATATATTCCATGTGAATTATTTTGCATCAATTAGGGACTTTTTAAAAACTTACATTAAAATGTGATCTATTTAGATTACTAAGCTTTGGGACACTTGAGGTAAGTGTCTCGTTTGCCTCACCTAGTTCAGATCTCTGAAGGGCATCATACACCCTCTGATAGCTGCTCTCAGGGCTAAAGATGGGACATATCTGAAGAGCTTAGTACAGTATCCAGAGCACTGCACTTCACAAATGCTGTGGCTATTATCGCCTGCCACAGGGGAACTAGTGCTTCAGCCGTCCATGCTTAGCCTCATATTCACCTTTTCAGACCCTCTTTTGCAGTCTTCCCTCTCTCCCTCCTCCAACCATGCCTCAAGGGTACCTCACCCCAACAATCACCTTAGTGACCTAGCAACATCTCAACAGAACCAAAAACTCATCAAATGAAATTTCTAATTTTTTAGCATCAACAAAATTGTTATGCAAATGATGCATATGGCAGACCTGCAAAGTCAAATCAAAGAAAAGATGCTACAACTTTAAACATCACACTTAAAAAAAAAAAAAAAATCTGTGTCTTTGCCAAAAACAAACACTAACATTAAAATTCCCTTGTTGAAAATCTACCAAAACTAAAGAGGTGATAGCATTGACTGCCAAGGGGTGGTACTAACAGAACAATGAAAGAGACCTTGCAGTCTGGAGGTGCAGGTGGAAGGCAGAGGGCTACAGGAAGAGGGGGAAGTGAACCCTAGAACAGCTATCATCTTGGAAAGAATAAAGATGGTTTTGACTATCAGCTTTCAATGTAACCATCCTCCAAAACTGAAGAGAGTCCATCACAGGAAGACTTTTCACTTGTCAGTCAGCAGAGAAATTTTTAAAAGAGGTCCACATTAGAATTGTCCCTAGCCCCCAGTTTGACATCCATTGTATCCCACTGCAGTCATGCATCACTTAATGACAGTGATATGTTCTAAGAAATCCATCATGAGATAATTTTGTTCTTGCATGAACATCAGACAGTGCACTTGCACAAACCTAGATTATGAAGCCGACTATACACCTAGGCTATACAGTGCAGCCTATGGCTCCTAGGCTGCACACCTGTACAGCATGTTACTGTACTGAATAGTGTAGGCAATGTAATTACATACAAATACAATGGCACGTTTTTGTATATCTAAACATATCTCAGCGTAAAAACGGTACAATAAAAATACCATGGGGCCACCATTGTACATGCAGTCCAGCATTGGCTGAAATGTCATTATGGCAGGCATGACTGTACTTCCCCTACTTGAAAGGAAGTTTAATCCACAGGATTCTGATTGATTTACACCTAACTCATCACAACATTATACTGAGACAGCTTTTGGAGAGTCAGAAAAATTCCAATCCTTCTTTCATTTTCTCATACTGCTTCCTCAATTCCCACCTCCCTCATTTTGTGGACGTGGACTCTTCCTTTGGCCAGCCATAAATCACCTTCACCTCAAAGGCTGCAGTTGAATTCCCCACTTCCAGCCCAGGATATTTCTTTGGGTTTGCAATTTGGCAAACACAAGTTCTTTCATCCCTATAAAATGGAAATCCAAACATGTCTTTTGCAGAAACCCCCCACCTATCGGCCCCCCTCCTGCTACCCCCTGCCCAGCCACAGCCATCACACTGATATGAAATAAAACAGATGTGCTCAGAAATGCGCCATGCTCACTTGCCCTTTCCCGCCCCACCACCCCAAGCACCCATTGCCAGCCAGTGACTCCCACAATGCAAGTCAGTGCATGCTGGTGCTCAGGGTTCCTCCACTGTTGGCTCCTGCTAGAAGGCCACTGGACTATACAATGCCTTGCTTGTACTACAGGGTCAAATGACAGCTGCCAAGAGGTTAAAAAAATTCAGCCCCAAAGCTCTTAGAGTAAGTGCAGTAGGTGGGTCAAGGGTAGAGCAATGCAGGAAAACATTAAAATGGAAAATTTAATGCCTGCGATTTGTGGCAGTCAGAGCTCATCTACTCAGCAAATGTCTTATTTAAAGCTAGTTGAGAGTGTGTGTGTGTGTGTGTGTGTGTGTATGTGTGTGTTCTTTTAAATCCTGTTCTCAAAGACCCATTAACATATCATGCACATACCCTTCTAGGAGTAAGTTATCAGTTTCATGGTTTAACCATTAAACTGAGAAAAACAAGTCATTTGTAAACCAAATACAATTCATAAGTTCCCAGTTATGAAGTAATCCCTGATATCCAGGCCAAAGCCCTTGAGACAGCTCAGCATAACCACGTTTTGGTGATCTGGTGATGAAAGATATATTATTGAAATCCAGGAAACCTTGGGAAAAAAATGTAGAGCAAAACTATCTAAATCGAAATGAAATGCAGATCACTTGGCTGCCAGCAGAAGTTTCTTCCTTCCTTCCTTCCTTTCTTTTTTCCTCCCAAAAAGTCAGCCTAAATGTCACAAGGCTTAAGGCGTGCAATTAAAAGATTTATATGCAGCGCTAGATGCAACACAATTGCATGGTTTCAGGGTCTGTGGCATTTCGGAGATGGATTGGAGGGGCTTGTGGAGGACAGGGACTGACACATGACCCATCTCCTCCGCCCTCCCAGCCCTGCGGCTCTGCTGGTGCCACTCTCAGCACTCATTTTTCCCAAGCTGTCTAAGCCTGTTCGGCTGTCCCATATGACTAGAGTTACTAGAATATTCACCACGTATGGTGGTTGGCCCAAGCTACCTTGTCCCGAGTGGCATTTTTATTAAATGACACCATTTGAGGCCTGTTAGGGAAAAGAAACCCTATGGGAAAGTCAGATAGCTTAAGAAGACAAAAGACACTCTGTCTGGCTCAGTTGATACAGTTATTGCAGGATTTCACACTTTTCGCTCAACTCCCAAGTCCTCTGCAAGCCAGACTTACGATCGCAGACTGACTGTCCCTATTCCAACTCAAACAGGAAGGTCTCTACATTCAGGGGCGACTTCACTCACAATCCCAGAACTTTCACCTGTAAAAGGGACATAACTTGTCTGTAACCGTTGCCAGAGAAGACAGTATTATTCATTAGGATTGCCAAGCCAGCAATGAGATCAGTGGTTTCTCTCCCAACTATTTCCCTTTTCTCACCTGCCAGAATTAGAATTTCAAATATATTAGCTCTTTCTCCTTGGGCATTCTTTCCCTCAATGCCACCTCCGTTATCAACAGTTCCCCAGATTTCAGTAATGAAACCCCGGTGTGGAGTAGATGCCTTCTGAAAGGAGATGTTATTAACAGAGAAATGTACCCTGACTGGTTCGGTGTCTGCAGAAAGAAAAGTCGGATGTGATTCAGTGGCCATATTTTAAGAACACTTTGTCAATGACAGTTGGAAACATATGTTTTTTATAAATTTCTCATTCCAAAACAAAGACTGACAGTAAAGCCCAGGGCTTTGATATTTATATAAATTGTTAAGTGGTTCACTGGGGAAAGTACATTTCAATTAGCATGTCACTGCTCATCATGCAGGCTTCAGGAAAGGCATTCTGATTAAGCTGGCTGTTTAGCAATACATCAAATGTTGGGGCTTACCTAAGAGTTGTTCTCTTCAAGGCCATTGGCATCATCTGATGCCCAGCTGATTTTCTGGGTTTTTATTTGAGATCAAATGAGACATTCAAAATCCTACTTTAAACTGCATCAATTCAAAAAAATCACTCCATTTTCGTTCAATAAACAGGAGACAAGCAACTGCTCGTTGGAAGGCATCAGGCTCGGTGAGGTACAGAAGAGCTCTGAGTCAGCCCTGAGTAAGTCCTGGCTTCTTAAGAGGTTATGATCTGGGATCGTTCTTGATATAAATGATGTTGGTTATCAATTTTTTTATAGCTATTTCTGGTTTTGTGTTCTTTCGGGGGAGAAGACGTGAGCTATAGTCAAAACCAAATGAAACAAACTGCCTCTGCTTGTGGCCTTATGAAACTACAATTCTGCATGCGTCAAATAAGAGATTTTTTTTTTCTCAGACTCTCTTCCCATTCGTCTTTTTAGGCTGAGATTATGTTCATAAGCTATAGGTAAACCAACAACTCATCACTCAAAAGTCTTGCTGGTAGCTATTCTTCCCCCTCTCTTTTCTGTACTCTGCTGCCGCCCTTAGGACAACCTTATAAGTTAGGAGGTTTTCTGTTGGATTTTGTTTTTGATGTGCCACTGTTTGCATCTCATTAACTCGTGCAGATATCCTAGAGACTGACAGAATGATTTTGTTCAATTCAATCCAGGGGAATATTCTAATCTCTCCCAGCCTGAAGAGTTCAGGGAAACAAAGACACCAAATTTGTTTCCCCTATCTACCTAATTTAGTAGTTGTCACCGTCAATTAGTCAAGAGAGAAATAACTACCCATGGCTGGCTTGAATTTGGGAACCAAGTCTGGTTGGCAGCAAAAAAGAAAAAAAAAAAGGGAACAAGAGAACAATCAGTTCATATGGGAAATGTGAGGTAAGAAGGTGGTATGGTTATAGGACACAGGGCAGGTCTACACCCAAAATATCTCTGACTCATGTCTGAAATTCTGCCATTTGTGATTCATCCCTTTGTGTTGTGCATTGCTCTCTTCCTGGATTTGTTTTAAAATATCCAAAGTCCAAGAAAGGTAACAAAAGCAGTTTCTAATTCAACCAATATATGTTTATTGAGCTTGTTCTATGAATCAAGCATGGCATTTCAAAAAGAAATAAGATGCGGTCATTGCCTTCAAAAAGCTCACCTAGCAAGATGCAAGAAGTTTCATATCTTAGAAGGCACTCTCCTGATACCCCACCCCTTTAATTACCGCTCTCCTCCTTCCTTTCTTACGCAAGCACATTGAGAGTTTACCTTCTCTAACTCTGCTCCCATGCATTACATTTATTTCCCCACCTTCAGTCTCCTCCCCACACCAGTTCTATGAAGGGTGTCACCAGGGACTTTCTAATCGCCAAATCCATCATTTTTTCTGTCCATATGTTATGTAATCTCCCTAGAGGGGTTGACTTTTCCAAATACTTCTTTTTTAGAACTCTCCTCTCTTGGTTGCACTAACTCCTCTTCTTTTACTTCTTTTTAGATGTTGGTAGACTCTAGGGTTCATTCCTTTGGCCTCTTGCCCTTATTCTATTCAAAGGTTTTCAACCAGGGGTAATGATGTTCCCCCAGGCACATTTTGCAATGTCTGGTGACATTTTCTTGGTGGTCCCAACTTGGAAGGGGGAATGCTACTGGCATCTAGTGGGTAGAGGCCAGGGATGTTGCTAACTCCTCCAATGCACAGGCAAATCTTCTACAACAAAAACTGCCCCATCCAAAATGTCAGTAGTGTCAACAGTAAGAAACCCTATTCTATGCTATTGCTAAGAGGCACTGCTCCTATACATGGTTTCTGTGACGACTCCTGTGCAGATACCACTCAAAGCATTATTTTTGAACAAAATGGAGAGAACAGAAGCTCAGAGCCACACATCCAGTGGGCCGTAGCTATTTCTACCTGTGGATCCCACAAGCACCAGGCAGTGAAGTGAACAGAGCAAAAGCTGAGCTCATCTTCTTTTCTTACAAAGCATCTCTTAATTGACGATGGTATCCAGTCACCCCGACTTGAACCCTGGGAGTTTACCTCACCTCTTTCCTTCCTGATCACTAAGTCTTTCTGATTCTACCTCCTAAGCAGTTCTCAAATCACTGCCTCCATAACCACTACCTTGGTTCAGGCCCTTCTCTTTATGACTTGCACTCAAAATAGACTTGGAACTGACGTTTAGTCTCCAGACTCACACCCCTGCCATCCATCCCTTACACATAAGCAGACAGATTGTCTATAACCCCCTTCATCACCACCCTACATCTTCTTCACATGAAGTTAATTATCACAACAATGCCAGATGTTTATTGAGTCTTGTTCTAGGTGCTTTATATGAATTCTGTATTTATCTCACTTACAGGATGGGGCTGTTATACCCATTTTATAGATGGGAAAGTCAAAATTGGGGAAAGCTTATTAACTCAGCTATAATCACATAGCTATAAGTGGCAGAATAGAGGTTTAAGCCTACAAATGTCAATTTCAAGCCTAACATCCATAATGACCATGTGCTACTCTCCCAGATGTCTTCACAATGGACGTATTCTCCTACAGATGAGTAACTGAACATATCACAGATAGTGGAGTGCTAATCTAACATAAGGTAATTTATTTTCAGGTACCAGTCATCTTTGTTCAAACTTCTATTATAGCACTTGCTACACGGTGGTTTTTGTTTGTTTAATTCAAATAAATTGCAAAAATACATATTAAATTCATATTTAATACATAATAAATATGTAAATATAAAATATTTATATCTGCACACATATTACAGATTAAACATATAATCTGCACTTAACACTGGGGGCTTATAGTCAAGTCCCTACACAGAGATGTAACTGACTGGCCTGATTGTAGATCCTTTGGGTGCTGATCCAGAGTTCTTACTCTAATAAAGTGGCACATCAGGACAACTTCACTAACTTTTCAGGTTTTCCAAAAATTAATCTAGGCTTTGCACAGATAATTCCTAATTCTCAAACTTGTGATTGGTAAAACAAAAACAGTTAGAACTGACCATAGTCACTGTCTTCAATTACTCTCCTACTATTATCTCTTGAGCCTACCCCGATCAAGCCTCCATCCTCTCCCTCCACCATCACTACCTTATTCAAGGCCATGCTTTTAATCCAACAGTCTCCATTTTACTTGATTTAGCAGTAGCATCTGACCTTAAAAGTTCAGATGCCCTAAATGGGAGAGATGCAGGATAGAGAAAACCTGTGTCATATCCACTAGATCTTACAAAAGCAAGAAACAAACTTTTATTGGGTCAAGGCACTGTGATTTCAGGGTCTGGCAGGAAGAATAATGGCCCTCCAGAGGTGTCTATACCCTAATCCCCCAGAACATACGAATACATTTCCTTACATTGCCAAAGGAACTTTGCACATGTGATTTAGGGTATGGGCTTTGAGGTGGGTCATCTGCAGGAGTCCAGTTGAATCACATAAGTCCTTAAAAACAGTGAACTTTTCTCAACTAGGTCAGAGAAATTCCATGTGAGAAGGACTCAACATGCCACTGGGGGCTTTGAAAATAAACAAAGGGGACTGTGAGCTAAGGAATGTTGTGGCTGCTGGAAACTGGGAACTGGGTTCTCAGGGTATAGTCAGCCAAAAAATGGAAACTTGGTTCCTATAACCACGGGAACAAACTTTTACCAACAACCTGAAGGAGTGAGGAAACAGATTCACGCTTAGGTCCTCAGAAAGGAATGCAACCCTGCCAGAACCTCAATTTGGGTCTGGTAAGTCCTGTGCCAGACTTTAAGACCTATAGAACTGTAAGATAATATATTTCTGTTATTTTAAGAAATGAAATTTGATGTGATTTATTATGACAATAAGGAAACTTACATACAAGGTAATTTTGTTACTGTAGCATACCCCTGACAATACTGACTAATGCATATATGTAAAGCACTGAAGTGCATAGTAAACTCAATAAACCTAATCTATAACAATTATTTTTTAACTTTTAAATTTTTTTCTTTTAATTTTTATGTATACATAATAGTTGTACATATTTATGGGGCACATGTAAATAATAATTATTTTTATTATATGATGTAACTATTTCACGTGACCAGACTCTCATAAAAAAACTACATCGAGTCCCACTGCATAGCAACAGTTTTGGATATTTCAGGATAATTCTGATGCTGATTGAGGTGACTCTAGGAACTGAAATTCTCCTAGAAGGGCCAAACTTTCTAGTTTTCAGTGGAGAAAGAGTTTCATGGCTCTTGTTACCTCATCAGCATCAGAGCTGACAGGCTGGAACAAGTACCTCCCTGCCCCATATCAACATGGCTCACCCTATGTAGTCCTTTTACAGTCTTTCTTGTAGCAAGTATCCACAGCATTGATATCCTAGGGACTTCAGATAAATAAAAGTGAATAAACAATAAATAGAGGCTACACAAATGTCAACCCAAACTTGAAATTACTAGGGATAAAGTTAGAATAATCATGCAAGGAGGCCTTGTTTCTCTGAAGCGTTACGGAAACAAATACTCAGCAGTAGCAGAAAAAAAGACTCCAGAAGTTCCAGGGATGGCTGATGGAGTAGGTCTTGGTTTTCTCACCCACCCAAGGCCTCACCCTGCTTATGGAGTGAGGAACACCTCACTCCTCAAATGAAACATCCTAAATCCTACTTTAAACTACATCAACTCAAAATTTGACTGGAGACATTTGAATGTCTCATTTGGTGGGAAAGTAACTTTTGCCACCAAAGTCTGGTCCTCAGTTGAGTGCATATCAGGGAAGACCAAACCTGAGAAATAATTGCTGATCTCAACCTCAAGCATCACCTTATCATGTGGTGTCCTGATGAGGAAAATCTTCTGGGCCCACATCAGGTCACCTGGATTCTAGTCCTGGCTCTGCCACTACACCTTATGTTACTTTGCTTTGGCAATTCTTCTTTCTAAATCTTAATTTTCTCATCTGTGAAATGAAAATAATATCAGTCTTTTCCCTACCAGCTGTACTAGTTACTGTGAATCTCCAACGAAAACATCAATGCTTGCAGCTCTATGGTTCCAAGTACGATAAAGAAGAACACAGCAGCCAGGGTAAGAAGGAACGCTCCAGGAGCACTGGGGAAAGTCAAAGCAAAGCCAGGCAGAATGAGGTGTGACCTTTCCTACCACAAAACTCAGGACATGAGAGGAATCTAAGGCTTCCCAACTTTCTCCCTTCACTATTGGTTGGCATGGAAGACAGAAACCCTGTTTCTCACAATCACAGATGGAAGCTAAAAAAATTAATCCACTTGGGGGAATAAGCACAGTTATTTATTCCTGTTGAGAGGTAAGTAGTAGAGGCTGGTTTCTAAAACCAATTCTGGATAAAGCAGAAGTACCTCAAAAGGCTTAGGTACCTGGGAGTAGGTGCTGACAGCCAGAGGAGCATGAGCAGGTGCACCTCAAAGACAAACACTGCTGATATCTCTACAGCAAGCCAACCCTGTGAGGCTACCCTGGGTGAGATCAATTAGAGGGTACCAACCACCACCCCATGGCAGGGCCAGATGAGTAGCCAGGCCCTTTCTTCATCATCCCAATATCTGCCACCGTCCCCAGTCCGAGTCATTAAAAAGATTTACAGACATCCATTCTCAGTCCAAAATAGTCAATTAATTATCTCTGCTTTGTGAAAATCTTTAAACCAATCCTTAAGACTTCAGGCCATCACTAATAGGACCAAAGACTGTCCTCACAAGGTAAACTAGAGTACTTGGGATTCTTCCTCAAATTCATTAACAGTGACTGTCACTTCCTAGAAATATCAGCTGTTTCAGCAGACAAGGTTTTGGTCCTGTCCCAGCTAGTCTTCTAAGGTTTTCAATATTACTACCTTGACAATAGTAAGTAACCCCATGGCTTTTCAGTTTTGTTCTATAGCTATTTATTGAGAATCTATGATATGCCTAGAGAGAATAAAGCATGTAATCTCTCCCCCCCTGGAGCTGTGACTTCTGGCTGGAGAAACAAGAGTAAGTGTACCAAAGAAAAACCACAGTGACCACACTGAACAGTGAGGCAGCAAGATGAGATTGGGTCTAGTTTTGAACCACTCCCTATGCTGATGTTAACAAGGCATCTTCTTCCGGATGGCATTTGTAGCTAATTCACAACTATGGGAGGGATTTTTTTAAATGTTATCTTTGTTAGAGAAAGATTAGAGAGACACATATCAAAAGTTAACTAGTTGTCCCTTCAAGTGAAACAGTTAAGAATGCCTTTTCTTCCTTCCCACTTTTGTGTGTTTTCCAAGTTGTTTTAACATGTAATGGGAAAGGTAGCATACATTTTATTTTTAAAAGGAAAAATAAAGGCAGTTGTCCATATGGATGCTGAGAGGCCCTAAGTTTTTAATGCAGTCAGCCAGTGTGTACTCATCAGAAATGTGTTCCTTTCCATGCAATAACTGTATGACTCTAACTTCTAGTAGGATCCCAATCTCATCATGTATGGAGATTTTGAGGACATAGGGAGCATGCAATCTTTGTCCAGAGTCACACAGCTGGTAAGTAATGGAGATGACAAGGAAAGCCAGGCAGGCTAGCACTGGAAATTGCTCCTGGCCATTCTGTTCTACTGCAGACTTTTTCAATAAATTGGTGAGCACAGGTTTTCCTGTAAATGTCTAAAAAGTCTCTCAAATCTTATTTGAAAGTTTTTCAAAAGGAAAAAAAAAAGGAACCCACAAAAAGGGAACCAGTTAGGCTTCAACATATTCCTCAGCCATTTCACCATGGGTGTATGTAGACTATAGGAGTATGTCCTGAGTTGACACATTCCCCCTAAACATGAAATTGTGATATAGAAGGGCTATGAACTGTGAAAGCTGGCAGGAGCCGCCGAAGCAAACACAGGCTCCCCAGGAATCCAGGCATTAAAGTCAAGGTTTACAGTAAGTGATGAATGCCAACCAGTGTTCTGATTCCAGCATGGACTTTTGTGAAATTCATACTCCAGTGTCTTAAAATGCTTCATGCATGAAATGCACATTTCCCTTATTTTATAATTAGTTTTTAAAACACATGAACCAAGGGCTTAAACACTTCCTCTATATTCCACAACAGCTATAAAAACGGGGATTGAGATAGTTTCATGTGGTGAAATTTTCTCACCATACTTTCTACCCCCATTCCTTCTTCCCAGACACAACAGGGCATTATGGAGGGGTGAGAGGGAAAAGGAAGCCTCTTTCTTCCGAGGGCTACGTTGTCTTGACATGGACCTGTCCACCAAGCCAGAGGCCAGATGACTCTTTCACGATGCAGATGTTCATTCCTATCCTACCAGTGATTTCCTATTAATGGAGCCACTCTCTGAGGTGATCTGAGGCAGAAGATTAACCCTTTCCTAGTTGAAAGACACTTATCTCCCACCTCTGGAATGCTATCTCTGGTTCTACCGGGATGTCATTGTTGATGCCGGTGTCTGTCATGTCTGAGTCTCTTGGTACTAAGATACCTGCCCAGCTCTCCTCATCTCCCACCTTACTGTTGGCAATTCATTTCATAGCCACCAGATACAAGTATATGTTCTAGAGAGCTCTAAGGTATGAAAGAAGCCTAAGGAGAGGAAGGAGAGGAAGGAGAGAAAGGGAGAAAGTCTTCTTGACTGAGTTTTAAAATTAGCTTGGGAGAAGGTCGATTGCCTATTTATGAACTAATCTCTCATTTATTAAGGAGATCTATTCTTTGCTGAGAGAAACTGGCCAGAGATGTGAAGAAGGCAGGTTAGATTCCCCAGAGTGCAATGGTTTACATGCCAGATGAAGCAGGGGACTGAGGATGTAAAGATACAAGTAATCTCCTTCATAACATAAATCGTAAATCATCCAAGTATACAATAGAGTGAGCATGCTGGCTCAGATGGGACAGCAGGCCATTAAGGTTGCTGCTTTTGTTATCTTCCGCAAGACTCTCCTTCCCTCTGGAGAGCTCTCAGATTACCCCGGCCCCACTGCACTGACCTCTGGGAAGAAGTGAGACTGCTGTCAACATTTCGTTTCAAGGGTGTGGAACTATGGCCCTTCCCACAGCACAGAGGAGCTAAAATAAACTCTATAAGCAGTATAACTTCAAAGCAAAAATTAATTCAGAGATTTAGATGGTGGCTCACAAGATGGAACTTCCTCACCTTCGCTCACCAACTCTAGCCAAATGCTAGTGTCTCCTTCTCCTCCAGTCTGTCTCATGTAGTGGCTGCTACCTAATCATTCCTCATCCTCTCGCCAATCCTGTGTCACCAAGAGCACTTGTCAACATGTCTGCCCTGCTCAAGATTGAGATGGCACACAGCAGGAAGGGCTCGGAGGCGCCGAACATGCCCTCTCCTGCATCCTGCTCTGTCTCAGTGTCTGGCTGAGCCTCCACCCCCCACCCCCAGGGGGACTGGCTCTGTCAATGAAAACCCATCCAGTAGAGACCTACCAGGTCTGAATATAAAACAGATCATCCTGTTACAAGAAATACACAAGGAGCAAGGGTTATTTTTGTATGTGGCATTAGAGTGTATTCTTTGTATTTTTCATAGGGAGTCAGAGACATTAGAATTTCCCAACTGTTAGCTTAGGAGTTTTCTTATTTAGACTTTAGGTTTGGTTCCTGTATTAACTAGATATGCAATTTTAGCAAGTCTTGTCACCTCTCAGAATTAAAGTTTGCTCTTCAAGAAGATATGAGGGTTGGATCAGGTCATCTAGAAGGCTATCTGCAGGGCTTCTTCTCTGTGAGTGAAATTCCAAAGACAGCTAGCATTTATAATATATAAAGAAGTAATAGATTTGTTTCTTTCCCTCTGGAAGATTATAGTACTAGTGAGTTAAGATTGGGGTGCAGATAACTCTCTAAATAAAGAAGTCTATGCTGAGGGAAAATTAACCAGGGAACAGTGCTGGAGATGAGCAATTCTAAGTGAATGATGAGAGAAGAAAGTGCTTAAGTAAAGAGTAATGTTAGTGTTGGTCTCTTTCTGGACTCTATTCTTTTATATGAACATGTTAATATTTCTTCATTACTTATGCTATTGTCTTAATTACTATAGTTTTGTATTGTCCTGATATCTCTTTGTATAGGAATTAAGTCTTTGTTGTTCTTTTTCAAGTTCATCTTATTTTTGGCCCTTTGATTTCCATACATATTTTAGTATCAGCTTGCCAATTTGTATTTTAAAATACTGATGAAAATGTTGGAATAACTCAGGGGCTTCCAACATGGCCAAATAGGAACAGCTCCAGGCTACAGCTCCCAGTGTGAGGGACACAGAAGACGGGTGATTTCTGCATTTCCAACTGAGGTACCAGGTTCATCTCACTGGGGCATGTCAGACAGTGGGTGCAGGACAGTGGGTGCAGCCCACCCAGCAAGAGTCAAAGTAGGGCAAGGCATCGCCTCACTCGGGAAGCACAAGGGGTAAGGGAATTCCCTTTCCTAGCCAAGGAAAACCGTGACACACAGCACCTGGAAAATCGGGTCACTCCCACCCAAATACTGCGCTTTTCCAAGGGTCTTAGCCAACGGTACACCAGGAGATTATATCCTGCGCCTGCCTTGGAGGGTCCCACGCCCATGGGGTCTCCCTCATTGCTAGCACAGCAGTCTGAGATCTAACTGCAAGGTGGCAGCGAGGCTGGGGGAGGGGCACCCGCCATTGCTGAGGCTTGAGTAGGTAAACAAAGCGGCCTGGAAGCTCCAACTGGGTGGAGCCCACTGCAGCTCAAGGAGGCCTGCCTGCCTCTGTAGACTCTACCTCTGGGGACAGGGCATAGCCAAACAAAAGGCAGAAGAAACCTCTGTCTGACAGCTTTGAATAGAGTAGTGGTTCTCCCAGCACGGAGTTTGAGATCTGAGAACAGACAGACCGCCTCCTCAAGTGGGTCCCTGACTCCCGAGTAGCCTATCTGGGAGGCATCGCCCAGTAGAGGCAGACTGACACCTCACATGGCCGAGTACCCCTCTGAGACGAAGCTTCCAGAGGAACGATCAGGTAGCAACATTTTCTGTTCAGCAATATTCACTCTTCTGCAGCCTCCGCTTCTGATACCCAGGCAAACAGGGTCTGGAGTGGACCTCCAGCAAACTCCAACAGACCTGCAGCTGAGGGTCCTGACTGTTAGAAGGAAAACTAACAAACAGAAAGGACATCCACCGAAAAATCCCATCTGCACATCACCATCATCAAAGACCAATGGTAGATAAAACCACAAAGATAGGGAAAAAACAGAGCAGAAAAGCTGAAAATTCTAAAAATCAGAGCGCCACTCCCCCTCTAAAGGAACGCAGCTCCTTGCCAGCAACAGAACAAAGCTGGATGGAGAATGACTTTGACGAGTTGAGAGAAGAAGGCTTCAGACGATCAAACTTCTCAGAGCTAAAGGAGGAAGTTTGAACCCATTGCAAAGAAGATAAAAACCTTGAATAAAGATTAGACGAATGGCTAACTAGAATAACCAATGTAGAGAAGTTCTTAAATTACCTGATACAGCTGAAAACCGTGGCAGAAGAACTACGTGACAAATGCACAAGCTTCAGTAACCGATTCAATCAACTGGAAGAAAGGGTATCAGTGATTGAAGATCAAATGAATGAAATGAAGTCAGAAGAGAAATGTAAAGAAAAAAGAGTAACAAAGCCTCCAAGAAATATGGGACTATGTGAAAAGACCAAATCTATGTCTGATTGGTGTACCTGAAAGTGACGGGGAGAAAGGAACCAAGTTGGAAAACATTCTGCAGGATATTATCCAGGATAATTTCCCAACCTAGCAAGGCAGGCCAACATTCAAATTCAGGAAATACAGACAACACCACAAAGATACTCCTCGAGAAGAGCAACTCCAAGACACATAATTGTCAGATTTGCCAAAGATGAAATGAAGGAAAAAATGTTAAGGGCAGCCAGAGAGAAAGGTCGGGTTACCCACAAAGGGAAGCCCATCAGACTAACAGCGGATCTCTCAGCAGAAACTCTACAAGCCAGAAGAGAGCAGAGGCCAATATTCAACATTCTTAAAGAAAAGAATTTTCAACCCAGAATTTCATATCCAGCCAAACTAAGCTTCAAAGTGAAGGAGAAATAAAAGCCTTTACAGAGAAGCAAAGGCTGAGAGATTTTGTCACCAACAAGCCTGCCCTACAAGAGCTCCTGAAGGAAGCACTAAACAGGGAAAGGAACAACCGGTACCAGCCACTGCAAAAACATGTCAAAATGTTAAGACCATCAATGCTAGGAAGAAACTATCAACTAACGAGCAAAATAACCAGCTAACATCATAATGATAGGGTCAAATTCACACATAACAATATTAACCTTAAATGTAAATGGGTTCAATGCTCCAATTAAAAGACACAGACTGGCAAATTGGATAAAGAGTCAAGACCCATCAGTGTGCTATATTCAGGTGGCCCATCTCACGTGCAGAGACACACATAGGCTCAAAATAAAGGGATGGAGGAAGATCTACCAAGCAAATGGAAAACAAAAAAAGGCAGGGGTTGCAATCTTAGTCTCTGATAAAACAGACTTTAAACCAACAAAGATCAAAAGAGACAAAGACGGCCATTACATAATGGTAAAGGGATCAATTCAACAAGAAAAGCTAACTCTCCTAAATATACATGCACCCAATACAGGAGCACCCAGATTCATAAAGCAAGTCCTTAGAGAATTACAAAGAGACTTAGACCCCTCCACAATAATAACGGAAGACTTTAACACCCCACTATCAACATTAGGCAGATCAACGAGACAGAAAGTTAACAAGGATATCCAGGAATTGAACTCAGCTCTGTACCAAGAGGACCTAATAGACATCTACAGAACTCTCCAACCCAAATCAACAAAATACACATTCTTCTCAGCACCACATCGCACTTATTTCAAAATTGACCACATAGTTGGAAGGAAAGCACTCCTCAGCAAATGTAAAAGAACAGAAATCATAACAAACTTTCTCTCAGACCACAGTGCAATCAAATTAGAACTCAGGATTAAGAAACTCAAAATGGCTCAACTATATGGAAACTGAACAACCTGCTCCTGAATGACTACTGGGTACATAATGAAATGAAGGCAGAAATAAAGATGTTCTTTGAAACCAGTGAGAACAAAGATACAACATACCAGAATCTCTGGGACACATTTAAAGAGTATGTAGAGGGAAATTTATAGCACTAAATGCCCAAAAGAGAAAGCAGAAAAGATCTGAAATTGACACTCTAACATCACAGTTAAAAGAACTAGAGAAGGAAGAGCAAACACATTCAAAAGCTAGAAGAAGGCAAGAAATAACTAAGATCAAAGCAGAATTGAAGGAGATAGAGACACAAAAAACCCTTCAAAAAAATCAGTGAATCCAGGAGCTGGTTTTTTGAGAAGAACAACAAAATTGATAGACCGCTAGCAAGACTGATAGAGAAGAAAATAGAGAAGAATCACATAGATGTAGTAAAAAATGAGAAAGGGATATCACCACCAACCCCAAAGAAATACAAACTACCATCAGAGAATACTATAAACAACTCTATGTAAATAAACTAGAAAACCTAGAAGAAATGGATAAATTCCTGGACACATACACTCTCTCAAAACTAAACCAGTAAGAAGTTGAATCTTTGAATAAACCAATAACAGACTCTGAAATTGAGGCAATAATTAATAGTCTACTAACTAAAAAAGTCTAGGACCAGACAGATTCACAGCCGAATTCTACCAGAGGTACAAGGAGAAGCTGATACCATTCCTTCTGAAATTATTCCAATCAATAGAAAAAGAGGGAATCCTCCCTAACTCATTTTATGAGGCCAACATCATCCTGATACCAAAGCCTGGCAGAGACACAACAAAAAAAGAGAATTTTAGACCAATATCACTGATGAACATCGATGCAAAAATCCTCAATAAAATACTGGCAAACTGAATCCAGCAGCACATCAAAGAGCTTATCCACCATAATCAAGTGGGCTTCATCCCTGGGATGCAAGCCTGGTTCAACATACGCAAATCAATAAACATAATCCAATATATAAACAGAACCAAAGACAAAAACCACATGATTATCTCAATAGATGCAGAAAAGGACTTTGACAAAATTCAACAGCCCTTCATGCTAAAAACGCTCAATAAATTTGGTATTGATGGAACATATCTCAAAATAATAAGAGCTACTTATGACAAACCCACAGCCAATATCATACTGAATGGGCAAAACCTGGAAGCATTCCCTTTGAAAACTGGCACAAGACAGGGATGCCCTCTCTCACCACTCCTATTCAACATAATGTTGGAAGTTCTGGCCAGGGCAATCAGGCAGGAGAAAGAAATAAAAGGTATTCAATTAGGAAAAGAGGAAGTCAAATTGTCCCTGTTTGCAGATGACATGATTATATATTTAGAAAACCCCATCGTCTCTGCCCAAAATCTCCTTAAGCTGATAAGCAACTTCAGCAACGTCTCAGGATACAAAATCAATGTGCACAAATCACAAGCATTCTTATACACCAATAACAGACAGAGAGCCAAACCATGAGTGAACTTCCATTCACAATTGCTTCAAAGAGAATCAAATACCTAGGAATCCAACTTATAAGGGATGTGAAGGACCTCTTCAAGGAGAACTACAAACCACTGTTCAATGAAATAAAAGAGGACCCAAACAAATGGAAGAATATTCCATGCTCATGGATAGGAAGAATCAATGTTGTGAAAATGGCCATACTGCCCAAGGTGATTTATAGATTTGACGCTATCCCCATTAAGCTACCAATGACCTTCTTCACAGAATTGGAAAAAACTACTTTAAAGTTCATGTGGAACTGAAAAAGAGCCCACATTGCCAAGACAATCCTAAGCGAAAAGAACAAAGCTGGAGGCATCACGCTACCTGACTTCAAACTATACTACAAGGCTACAGTAACCAAAACAGCATGGTGCTGGTACCAAAACAGAGATATAGACCAATGGAACAGAACAGAGCCCTCGGAAATAATACCACACATCTACAACCATCTGATCTTTGACAAACCTGACAAAAACAAGAAATGGGGAAAGGATTCCCTATTTAATAAATGGTGCTCAGAAAACGGCTAGCCATATGTAGAAAGCTGAAACTGAATCCCTTCCTTACACCTTATACAAAAATTAATTCAAGATGGATTAGAGATTTAAATGATAGACGTAAAGCCATAAAAACCCTAGAAGAAAACCTAGGCAATACCATTCAGGACACAGGCATGGGCAAGGACTTCATGTCTAAAACACCAAAAGCAATGGCAACAAAAGCCAAAATTGACAAATGGGATCTAATTAAACTAAAGAGCTTCTGCACAGCAAAAGAAACTACCATCAGAGTGAACAGGCAACCCATAGAATGGGAGAAATTTTTTGCAATCTACTCATCTGACAAAGGGCTAATATCCAGAACCTATAAAGAACCCAAACAAATTTACAAGAAAAAATAAAACAACCCCATCAAAAAGTGGGCAAAGGATATGAACAGACACTTCTCAAAAGAAGACATTTATGCAGCCAACAGACACATGAAAAAATGCTTATCATCACTGGTCATTAGAGAAATGCAAATCAAAACCACAATGAGATACCACCTCATGCCAGTTAGAATGGAGATCATTAAAAAGTCAAGAAACAACAGGTGCTGGAGAGGATGTGGAGAAATAGGAACACTTTTACACTGTTGATGGGACTGTAAACTAGTTCAACCATTGTAGAAGATAGTGTGGCATTTCCTCAAGGATCTAGAACTGGAAATACCATTTGACCCAGACATCCCATTACTGGGTATATACCCGAAGGATTACAAATCATGCTGCTATAAAGACACATGCACATGTATGTTTATTGTGGCACTATTCACAATAGCAAAGACTTGGAACCAACCCAAATGTCCATCAGTGACAGATTGGATTAAGAAAATGTGGCACATATACACCATGGAATACTATGCCATCATAAAAAAGGATGAGTTCATGTCTTTTGTAGGAACATGGATGCAGCTGGAAACCATCATTCTCAGCAAACTATCACAAGAACAGAAAACCAAACACTGCATATTGTCACTCATAGGTGAGAACTGAACAATGAGAACACTTGGACGCAGGAAGGGGAACATCACACACTGGGGCCTGTCATGGGGTGGGGGGAGGGGGAGGGATAGCTTTAGGAGATGCACCTAATGTAAATGACAAGTTAATAGGTGCAGCACACCAACATGGCACATGTATACATATGTAACAAACCTGCACGTTGTGCACATGTACCCTAGAACTTAAAGTGTAATAATACAAAATAAATAAATAAAAATTAAAAAAAAGAAATTGTTGATTTGGGCTTCCTTGTATTTATTGATCAATTAAGGGAGACCTGACATCTTTACATATTGAATATTTCATTCTCTGAAACATGATATGCCCCTCTAATTATTTAGATCTTCTCCAATTTTCCTCAGTTGGGGTAGTATTCGCCTAAGAGGTATTGGGTATCATTAATCCTATTTGTTTCTATGTATTTGTTGGGTTTCTATGTTATTGTACAGGGTAGCTTTAAAAAATTTTAATTTCTAGTTGTTGATTATATGTCAAAATGCAATTAATGTTAAAATAATGCTTTGTATCTAGCAACCTTAGTAAATTCACTTATGTTAAAGTTACATAGAGATTCTCTCTTTGATTGTTACTTATAAAATCATGCCATCTGTAAATAATGATGACTTTATTTGTTTTCTGTCTGCAGGGGGTTAAATGATGGCCAAACAAAGGTGTTAAATCCTAATCCCTGGAACTTATAAATATTATCTTATTTGGAAAAAGGCTCTTGTGGATATAATTAAGCAAAAGATTTTGAACTGAGAAGACTGTCCTGTATTTTTTGGGTAGGTCCTAAACGTCATCATGAGTGTCCTTATAGGAGAGTAGCACAGGAAGATAATGGACACACAGGGGAAGCTTTGATGAAAAGATGGAGGCAAAGATGGAGGTGTGATGCAGCCACAAGCCCAGGAATGTGAGGTCAGTCATCAGAAGCTGAAGAGACAAGGAACAGATTCTCCCCTATGGCCTCCAGAGGGAGCATGCACCTGCCAGATTTAGGACTTCCAGTCTCCGAAACTGTAAAGAGAACAAATTTCTATTGTTTGAGCCATCAAGTTTGCGGTAATTTGTTATAGAAGGCATGAGAAACCAACACACCATCCTAAGGACTTTTATTTCTTTTTCTTGCTGTCTTCTGCTGGGTAAGACTTCCAAGACAATGTTAATAGTAGTGTAATAGCAGGTATCATTGTTTTGTCTCTCAATGATAACACTTTAAATATTGTAGCATTAATTATGATGTTAGTGTAATAGCAGGTATTTTGTCTTGTCTCTCAATTATAATTTTTAAAATACTTTAGTGTTAATTATGATGTTAGCTGAAAGATTTTTTATAAGAAACCTGTTAATTAAATTAGGGAAATTATTGCCTATTTTTGGTTGTGAAGAATTTTGAGGGGAACTGATGTTAAATTTGATCAAAGGATTTCCCTGTAATTATTGAGATGACATTTTTTCCCATTATTCCATTTATGTGATAATTATACTGATTAATTTTTTAATGTTAAATAAATATTGCATTTCTGGAATAAACCCCATTTGTCCATGTTGTATTATCTTTCTATGTTTCTCTGGATTTGATTTGTTAATATTTTGTTGAGGATTTTTGTAGGTATATTTATGAAAGAGATTGATTGGACAGTGATTTTCCTTTCTTATAATATTCTTGGCAAGTTTATGCTGGCTTCATAATGCTAGTACATTCATGTTGTAGTATGTATCAGTATTTTATTCCTTTTGTTACTGAATAATACTTTCTTGTGTGCATATACCATATTTGTTTACTCATTTGTTAGTCTCTGGACATTTGGACTGGCTTCCAACTTTTGGCTCTTATGAATAATGCTATTATGAATGTTTGTGTGTTTTTATGTGGGCATATTTGTTTATTTCTCTTGAGTATATACCTAGAAATGAAATTGCTGTGTCTTATGGTAACTCTATATTTCATTTTGTAAATAACTGCTAGACAGTATGCCAGAGCAGCTGTACCATTTTACATTCACACCAGCAATGTACAAATATTGTGATGTTTCCACATCCTGTCCAACACATATTATTATCTAACCTTTTGATTCTAGCCATCCTGGTAGCTGTGAAATGGTGTCTCATTGTAACTTGATTAAGTAATGATGACAAACATCATTTTATATATCTGCAATTACCTTTTAAAGTAATTAAAAATAAGAGAAAATGTATTTTTGTATTTTCCCTCATTTTTATGATTTCCATTGTATTTCATTTCTTTATCTAGAACCAAATTTCTTTTTAGTATTATATCTTCTCTCATTTAGTATTTCTTTAGTGAAGGTTAAATTATTTCAGCTTTTGTTCGTCTGAACAAAAATCTTTATTTCTCTTTCTTTTTGTAAAAATATTTTCACTGAGTATAAAATTCTGAGTTGACAGCTTGGCTTTAAAGATGTCACACCATTGTCTTCTGGTTTGTATGGTTTTGACTACATGTCTGCTGTCACTATTTGTTGCCCTATTTGTAATGTTGTCGTTATCTTTGTATACGTTGAAGATTTTTCATTTTGACTTTGATATTGAACAGTTTTATTATAATCAGTGTGTGAATTCTGTGTGTGTTTGTGTATGTGTGTGCACATACAGTCTTGGGATTCTCTGAACTGCTTAAATTTGTGGTTTGTTTTCTTTCATTAGGAGAAAACGCTCAGCAATTATCTCTTCAAATATATATATATACCTATTTCATTTGTTTTCTACATCTTTTCCTTCTGGGTCTTCAGTGACCCATATGTTGGACCACAGTTCTTGGAAACTCTGTTTTTTGTCTGTCTCTTCTTTTCCCTCTTTGTTACCATTTGAAGAATTTATATTGGCTTATTTTTAAGATATCTTTCCTCATGTGTGTTCTGTCTTCTCCAAGCCCATCATAGAAATTCTTCATTTCTGATATTTTGTGTTTGATGCCTTCTTCAGTTCTTCACTTCTCTGCTGAATTTCCCCATTTGTTCATGCATGGCATTCATATTTTTCACCAGATCGTTTGACATACATTATAATAGTTATTTCAAAGTCCCTGTTTTATAGTTCAAACCTTTGCTTTATTTCAAAGTGTATCCATGTCTCTTGACAATGGGATCGTGTTGGCTTTTCCTATTTTTTTCCTTGCTTGTATGTAAATCTCCCAATTTTTATTACATTCCAGACATTACATGTAAGAAGACAGCAGAGGCAGAAGCAAAAAATATTTTTGCCTAGAAATAATAATGATTCTTTTAGGATCAGGCCATTGGTGGTGGGAAATGGGGTTGAATAGGGAAGTTGAGTCAATCTAGATAGCAATTGCTTTGAATTTGTGTTTCATTGTTGCAAACTGACCACAAAAGTGGGCTACCCTTAATGTGTGCTTGTAATGAGATCTGGGGTATAGGAAGATGTTTCTCAATGTTTTTGCATCACCCTCAGCTTTTCACAGTCTCTGCACATACACACCATGCTCTTCCCTCTTCCACAGGAATAGACTGCTATTGTTTGTTTCTCAGTGCTAAGCTAATTGTGGGCACAGAAAGATTCTTGTTTTTTTCTGGTCCGATCTTAGTTTCACATAGACCGTGCACATCTGGGCTTCGGGGGTGGTCATCCAGGGCATCTAAACTATTTATTGCATCTGTGGGTCTTTGGACAAGAGATGATTTTCTGCCCCTTTCCAAGTGAAAGCTTACTCTGCTCTGTATGCATACAGGATCCTGGAACAAAGAACATTTTCTACACCTCCACCAGTGGAAGACAGCATTTCTTCCACTCTTTTCTCAGATTTTGCTTGAACCCTGTAAGAGAACATTTCTACCCCTCCTCTATTGGCTTAACTATTGGCTTCATGTGAGAAAAGGGTTCAGGGAAGGGCATGGTGTTTCATACCTGTCTCCCCACCTCACAGTACTTCCTGTGCTCCTGCACCATGCAAGGAGGTCCTCTTGTCAATCTTTGTCGGGAGCACCCAGTGAAGGCTCATAAAAATATTGCTTGTGAAACCTGAGAGAAACAAGAAATGGGGAAAGGACTCCCTATTTAATAAATGGTGCTGGGAAAATTGGCTAGCCATAAGTAGAAAGCTGAAACTGGATCCTTTCCTTACTCCTTATACGAAGATTAATTCAAGATGGATTAGAGACTTAAATGTTAGACCTAATACCATAAAAACCCTAGAAGAAAACCTAGGTGGTACCATTCAGGACATAGGCATGGGCAAGGACTTCATGTCTAAAACACCAAAAGCAACGGCAGCAAAAGCCAAAATTGACAAATGGGATATGATTAAACTAAAGAGCTTCTGCACAGCAAAAGAAACTACCATCAGAGTGAACAGGCAACCTACAGAATGGGAGAACATTTTTGCAATCTACTCATCTGACAAAGGGCTAATATCCAGAATCTACAAAGAACTCAAACAAATTTACAAGAAAAAAACAAACAACCCCATCAAAAAGTGGGCAAAGGATATGAACAGACATTTCTCAAAAGAAGACATTCATACAGCCAATAGACACATGAAAAAATGCTCATCATCACTGGCCATCAGAGAAATGCAAATCAAAACCACAATGAGATACCATCTTACACCAGTTAGAATAGCAATCATTAAAAAGTCAGGAAACAACAGGTGCTGGAGAGGATGTGGAGAAATAGGAACACTTTTACACTGTTGGTGGGATTGTAAACTAGTTCAACCATTATGGAAAACAGTATGGCGATTCCTCAAGGATCTAGATCTAGATGTACCATATGACCCAGCCATCCCACTACTTGGTATATACCCAAAGGATTATAAATCATGCTGCTATAAAGACACATGCACACGTATGTTTATTGCGGCACTATTCACAATAGCAAAGTCTTGGAATCAACCCAAATGTCCATCAGTGACAGACTGGATTAAGAAAATGTGGCACATATACACCATGGAATAGTATGCAGCCTTAAAAAAGGATGAGTTTGCGTCCTTTGTAGGGACATGGATGCAGCTGGAAACCATCATTCTTAGCAAACTATCACAAGAACAGAAAACCAAACACCGCATGTTCTCACTCATAGGTGGGAACTGAACAATGACATCACTTGGACTCGGGAAGGGGAACATCACACATCGGGGCCTATCATGGGGGGCCGGAGGGGGGAGGAATTGCATTGGGAGTTATACCTGATGTAAATGATGAATTGATGGGTGCTGACGAGTTGATGGGTGCAGCACACCAACATGGCACAAGTATACATATGTAACAAACCTGCACGTTATGCACATGTACCCTAGAACTTAAAGTATAATAAAAAAAATATATATATATATATTGCTTGTGAGTGAATATTGCCTCTCGTGTCTGAGGGTTTTCAATTATTCTAAATTGTCACTCTAGCCCACATTGTCTTTGAAGAATTTATTACGTTTTTTAGCTGTTTGCTTTCCATCTGCTTTAACGGAGGGCATTTCTCTCCCTCTCATTTTCTGATGAAGTTAGAAACATTTGTGTGCCTCATCTCCTCTTGAAGATATTTTTCAGTTTTTGTAATTTAGTTCATTTGTTTGGCATAAGATCTATGATGGGTTCATGGAAAATTTGATTTTGTAAATTATCCAGTTTTTTCGTATTGCCAGGTTGGAAGCTACTTTTTCTTCTGGATTCTTATATTCTAAGAGTACACACATACATTATGCCAAGTTCTCTTCTAGAAAAGACTGGCAAAGCCCATCCTTTTGAAGAACTAAAGAACTTATATTCTGGTAGAACAAGACAGACAATAAGCACATAGATAAGTAAATAAACAAGCAGAAGGCATATGTTGATATATAAACTCTAATCAGGGAAAAAAGCTTTAAGAAAAAATGAAGCACAGTGCGATGACAGACAGTGACTATGAAACGTTACTTTCCAGTAAGTATTAAGATAAGACATAAGAATTAGCCAGCTATGCAATGATGTGTGAGAATATGGAACACAGTAAGTGGAAAGTGAAAAGTGCATGAGTGAGGTGGTGTGGTCTTTGTATTTGCAAAGAATCAACAGAGAGCTACTCTGGATGGGACGTGGAGAGTGATGGAGACAGTGGCAAAAGATGAGATAGGAAAAGCCAGTGAGGGACATGATGTAAGACTTTAAAACCCACATCAAGGAGTGTGAATTTTATTTTAACGGTGCTGGGATTGACTGGAATGGTTATAGCATGTAAACAATATGACATAATATACAATCACTTGAATAGATGTAGCACTTCTAATCACTGAGGACTAAAGGAAGTTGGTTTCTTTCTATGACTGGAATCTCCAGTGGATCTTGGCAATGAACTCACACACTATGCAGAATTTGTAAGGTGAAAAGGATGAAGGATGTTGGAGTCACCAAGTCTCACTTCAGTAGTAGGGAATCTTATTTCTTTTTCTGTTAAAAATGCTGGTTTCTTTATTCCACACATGAAGTGTCTGCATTTCTTTTGAAGAGGAAAAAAAGAACAAAATTTACCTTGTAACCTTGAATTCAGAATTCTTAGAGATCTAGATGAATTTCAGATCTCAAGAAGATTCCCTTGTAGAATTGCAACATTTTCTGATTAACTTCACAATACGGTTCCCACAAAGTTGGAGCTCAAATTTCAATGATATGTATCAAACTTTATATTCAAATGCCAAAACCATCTCATCTTTTAAATGCAGCTACCAGCATTAGGAGACACTTACTAGCTATACATAGACTTCTTAGAAAATATGAGAAACAGATTTTCAGAGAAAGCATGCTTTTGAAATACCACAAGACCCACTATAGTCATTAAAGGCCAGAGAACTGAAAACTGAGGTTCCCTTAAGAGAATATCTCATTTGTCCACTTGTTCAATCTCTTATTTGTTCTTTCAGAAAGTGTTTTTCAGCATCTATTGCAATCATTCTTTAATGTTCTATAGAGCATACAAAAAATAAACAACACAATCCATGCACTGAAAAAGCTCATACAGTCTAAAACAGGAGATGAAACAGGCAAAAATAGTTACAGATCTAACATAGGAGCCACTTACAAGCTGCAAAAGGCTATAGGAATGAAAAGTACTTAACTTTGGGGTCACTTACTGAAGTAAAAAGGATTAATTTTGTTTTTCTGTGAATAACATTGGAATAGGACTACTTATTGCATGGATCTTCTTAATGTGAGGGTGGCCTCCGTCTTTAAAGGTGCCACTTACGAAAGTTCAGAGGGAAACAGTTTTTGATGGTAATGGGACTTACGTGCTTGGGTAGTGGAGACAGTGGAAATGGAGGCTGAATACGTGACCTGGGCCTCAGAACTCATGCTCCAGAGACAGACTAACAATGGAAGGCTCTCCAAACTGGAGTAATAATTAAAGTCATGAGGCAGACAAACTCTTAGAAGGAGAGGGTATAAAATAGGAAAACCAAGAGCCAACCCTGGAGCTTTGGGAAATACTAATTCTTGCATATAGTTTGTAGCCAGGGCAGCGCCTGACCCATGTGGAAATCACATTCAGAGCCCTGAAGTCATTAACACCAGTCTTACTAACGGTGTTCTGGCTGAGCATGGGCAAGCACTGCACAAATTACTGCACCAGTGACTCGACTGGATGCTTATGTGATGGCTAGACATGGATTCAAAGTATTTAACTTGACCCCTTGTGTACAAAAAGCACTTGTGTCAAAGGTGAACTGTTATTTTTATTTAGCATAAGGCACAACCTTCGCTGTAAGGACCTCTGCTTATTTTTCACTCCTAGGTAACTTTATCCTCTGTCTTCTGGGGATTCACATAGGTAAATTGCCAAAGCACATAAACCCAAACTGCCTGAATCAAGTTTTGGTTTCTGTTCTTTCTTCAATTATAAGTAGTGATCTCAGGAGGGCCTGGGGCTCAGAAGACAGATAGAATTTATCTAACTGCTGCCAGAATGTAATTTAAAATGAGTCCAAGAGGAAAAGAGTTTTCCCAAATATTCCCACTGTGGGACCAGGGGTGGGAGGGAGCTTGCCAGGGCCAGGCATAACGGGTGAGGAGCCTCCATTTGTGAGGACGTTTCTGCTGACATCCATTCCAGGGACTTTATAGAAGTCGCTAACATGACTGGTTATACCTTCTATCCTTCTCTTAAAAGTGGATTCTTCCTCCAAAAGTGACTTTATCTGTTCTGTATTTAGCCTAAGTCATGTGGGATTTTGCAATTTACAGATCCAGCATTGAGGCATGGTTGTAATGCAACTTCTTGCAAAGACAGGTTTAGTAAACGGCATCTCACAAATGCTTCCCAGCTGCTATGGAATGAGCCAGGACTTGAATCCAGGCTCTGCACCTTTTCCAATGCTCTGAGCAAATTAACTCAGAACAACTTGAAGCATTTGACACAGGACATGCAAATTGCAGATAGGAGAGTGGCTTAAAAATATGTCTTTTTTTTTTTTTTTTTAAATCTAGATCACTGATGGGGCTGGAGAGAGGAGACAGAAATTAGCAAGACTGGAAGGATGCAGAATAGCTGATGAGAGGACAGGAGAAACCAATAGGGGAGGGGTAATGCCTAGGCAGGTGAACAGCCATGGAGAAGGGAGTTTGGAGGGTGATAAACCCTGAACATGTTCCACAGTAGCAGGGAGCTTGTATAATCCTGAGTGTGAGGCCAGGTGATGCTGTGGACCAGGTGAGAGGCTCCTCCCCATAGTTTAATGAGAAATTTATTAAACCAGGGCTGCTCAGAAAGGAGGAGGCGTCAACAATGGAATTTGCCACCCCTTTTTGTCTCACACTGAGACAACCCAGATGGGGAGGGAGAAAAGGGGAGGGATACTTTGATGCACTGTTGGAAAGGAACAGAGGTCAGAAAAACCCAAGAAACCAAATAAAACCTGTGATCTAGACTTCCCTATGAGGCAGGGATTGCCTAAATCAGTCAAAATGAAATTCAGAGTACAAAAGTGTTATAAAGGGAAAGCTTCCCGTCCCTACCCACAAAGGGTGACAAGTGAGAAAAGGCTTGAGGCTCCTTCTGAAGGGTTGTTCCTAGAATTCTGTAATAGAGGCACACACAATCCTGCAGACCAATAGGGTTGTCCACAGGCTCAGCCCAGGCACCCATTCCTCCTGTGACAAATAGAGTAATCTGACCCTAAGAGAACCTAACAAGAAAAGGCAGTACAGAGAAGGCAAATGTGACCAGCACCGACCCTAAAATTCCCTTCACCTCCCATCTTCCTCCAAATCCCACCTACCCCACATGTGGCTTTCCTTGGTCCAGCAAAGTGTACTTATTCATAGACTTCAAGGAAAACTCATGCCTAAGTAGTCAGTTGAGTGAAAAGAGGACAGAGAAATGGGAAAATGACCTTTCATAAGTGACTATTTTACACTATGTGCTTTATCTTTTAATTCATTAAGCCCTTATGACAGGCCTAAGATACAATATCATATTCACTTTACCAGTGAGGAAACAGGATCAGAGATTGTAACTTGCTCAAGGCTACATAGCTAGGAATTGCAGATTCAAGATTTTAACCAATGATCTTCCTAATTACTGTAAAACCTAACATGCAACTGATTGCACAGTTCTTCTAAGCCTTGGAACCCAAAAGCAAAAGAGAACTATGTGAATAGTGCTGAAACTTCAGGGTAAACATAGATAGGCCAAGAACTTATCACTGTAGTAGATTACAAAAGGGCATTTAGTGGTTTAATCCTAGGTCATTTTCTTCTCTCTACTTGACAAATTTCTGAGTCATTTCTTTTTCTTTTCTTTCTTTTTTTTTTTTTTTTTGAGACGGAGTCTCGCTCTGTGGCCCAGGCTGGAGTGCAGTGGCCGGCTCTCAGCTCACTGCAAGCTCCGCCTCCCAGGTTCACGCCATTCTCCTGCCTCAGCCTCCCGAGTAGCTGGGACTACAGGCGCCTGCCACCTCGCCCGGCTGGTTTTTTGTATTTTTTAGTAGAGACGGGGTTTCACTGGGTTAGCCAGGATGGCCTCGATCTCCTGACCTTGTGATCCACCCGTCTCGGCCTCCCAAAGTGCTAGGATTATAGGCTTGAGCCACCACACCCGGCCATATTTCTTTTTAATATTATTGTTATTATACTTTAACTTCTAGGGTACATATGCACAATGTGCAGGTTTGATACATAGGTGTACATGTGCCATGTTCGTTTACTGCACCCATCAACTCATCATTTACATTAGGTGTTTCTCCTAATTCTATCCCTCCCCCAGCCCCTCACACCATGACAGGCCCCAGTATGTGATGTTCCCCATTCTATGACCAACTGATTTCCTTGTTCAATTCCCACCTATGAGTGAGAACATGCGGTGTTTGGTTTTCTGTCCTTGTGATAGTTTGCTGAGAATGATGGTTTCCAGCTTCATCCAGGTCCCTGCAAAGGACATGAACGTTTTTATGGCTGCATAGTATTCCACGGTGTATATGTGCCACATTTTCTTAATCCAGTCTATCACTGATGGACATGTGGGTTGGTTCCAAGTCTTTGCTGTTGTGAATAGTGCTGCAATAAATATATGTGTGCATGTGTCTTTATAGTATCATGATTTATAATCCTTTGGGTATATACCCACTAATGGGATGGCTGAGTCAAATGGTAATTCTAGTTCTGGGTCCTTGAGGAATTGCCACACTGTCTTCCACAATGGTTGAGCCAATTTACACTCCCATCAACAGTGTAAAAGTGTTCCTATTTCTCCACATCCTCTCCAGCACCTGTTGTTTCCTGACTTTTTAATGATTGCCATTGTAACTGGTGTGGGATGGTATCTCATTGTGGTTTTGATTTGCATTTCTCTGATGGCCAGTGATGATGAGCATTGTTTCATGTGTCTGTTGGTTGCATAGATGTCTTCTTTTGATAAGTGTCTGTTCATATCTTTTACCCACTTTTTGATGGAGTTGTTTGTTTTTTTCTTGTAAATTTGTTTGAGTTCTTTGTACATTTTGGATATATATCTGTTTTGGTGCCAGTACCGTGTTTTGGTTACTGTAGCCTTGTAATATGGTTTGAAGTTAGGTAGCATGATGCCTCCAGCTTTGTTCTTTTGGCTTAGGATTGTCTTGGCAATGTGGGCTCTTTCTTGGTTCCATATGAACTTTAAAGTAGTGTTTTCCAATTCTGTGAAGAAAGTCATTGGTAGCTTGATGGGGATGGCATTGAATCTATAAATTACTTTGGGCAGTATGGCCATTTTCATGATATTGAATCCTCTTACCCATGAACATGGAATATTCTTCCATTTGTTTGTGTCTTCTTTTATTTCATTGAGCAGTGGTTTGTAGTTGTCCTTGAAGAGGTCCTTCACATCCCTTAAAAGCTGGATTCCTAGGTATTTTGTTCTTTTTCTAGCAATTGTGAATAGGAGTTCACTCATGATTTGGCTCTCTGTTTGTCTGTTAAGGGTGTATAGGAATGCTTGTGACTTTTGCACATTGATTTTGTATCCTGAGACTTTGCTGAAGTTACTTATCAGCTTAAGGAGATTTGGGGTTGAGAAGATGGAGTTTTCTAAATATACAATCATGTCATCTGCAAACAGGGACAATTTGACTTCCTCATTTCCTAACTGAACACCCTTTATTTCTTTCTCTTGCTTGATTGCCCTGGCCAGAACTTCCAACACTCTGTTGAATAGGAGTGATGAGAGAGGGCATCCTTGTCTTGTGCCAGTTTTCAAAGGGAATGCTTCCAGTTTTGGCCCCTTCAGTATGATATTGGCCATAGGTTTGTCATAAATAACTCTTATTATTTTGAAATACATTACATCATTACCTAGTTTATTGAGTTTTTAGCATGAAGGGCTGTTGAATTTTGTCAAAGGCCTTTGCTGCATCTATTGAGATAATCATGTAGTTTTTCTCATTGGTTCCATTTATGTGATTGATTACATTTATTGATTTGCGTATGTTGAACCAGCCTTGCATTCCAGGGATGAAGCCAACTTGATCATGGTGGATAAGTTTTTTATGTGCTGCTGGATTCAGTTTGCCAGTATTATGTTGAGGATTTTCACATCGATGTTCATCAGGGATATTGGTCTAAAATTCTCTTTTTTTGTTTTGTCTCTGCCAGGCTTTGGTATCAGGATGATGTTAGTTTCATAAAATGAGTCTTTTCCTATTGATTGGAATAGTTTCAGAAGGAATGGTACCAGCACCTCTTTGTACCTTTGGTAGAATTCAGTTGTGAATCTGTCTGGTCCTGGACTTTTTTTGGTTGGTAAGCTATTAATTATTGCCTCAATTTCGGAGCCTGTTTTTGGTCTATTCAGAGATTCAGCTTCTTCCTGGTTTAGTCTTGGGAGAGTGTATGTGTCCAGGAATTTATCCATTTCTTCTAGATTTTCTAGTTTATTTGTGTAGAGGTATTTATAGTATTCTCTGATGGTAGTTTGTATTTCTGTGGGATTGGTGGTGATATCCCCTTTATCATCTTTTATTACATCTATTTAATTCTTCTCTATTTTCTTCTTTATTAGTCTTGCTAGCGGTCTATCAATTTTGTTGATCTTTTCAAAAAACCAGCTCCTGGATTCATTGATTTTTTGAAGGGTTTTTGTGTCTCTATCTCTTTCAGTTCTGCTCTGATCTTAGTTATTTCTTGCCTTCTGCTAGCTTTTGAATTTGCTTGCTCTTGCTTCTCTAGTTCTTTTAATTGTGACATTAGGGTGTCAAGTTTAGATCTTTCCTGCTTTCCCTTGTGGGCATTTAGTGCTATAAATTTTCCTCTACACACTGTTTTAAATGTGTCCCAGAGATTCTGGTATGTTGTATCTTTGTTCTCATTGGTTTCAAAGAACATCTTTATTTCTGCGTTCATTTTGTTATATACCCAGTAGTCATTCAGGAGCAAGTTGTTCAGTTTCCATGTAGTTGTGCAGTTCTGAGTGAGTTTCTTAATCCTGAGTTCTAATTTGATTGCACTGTGGTCTGAGAGACAGTTTGTTGTCATTTCTGTACTTCTACATTTGCTGGGGAGTGCTTTACTTCCAATTATGTGGTCAATTTTAGAATAAGTGTGATGTGGTGCTGAGAAGAATGTATATTCTGTTGATTTGGGGTGGAGAGTTCTGTAGATGTCTATGAAGTCTGCTTGTTGCACAGCTGCGTTCAGGTCCTGGATATCCTTGGTAACCTTCTGTCTCAATCTGTCTAATATTGACAGTGGGGTGTTAAAGTCTCCCATTATTATTGTGTGGGAGTCTAAGTCTCTTTGTAAGCCTGTAAGGACTTGCTTTATGAATCTGGGTGCTCCTGTATTGGGTGCATATATATTTAGTATAGTTAGCTCTTCTTGGTGAATTGATCCTTTTACCATTATGTAATGGCCTTCTTTGTCTCTTTTGATCTTTGCTCGTTTAAATTCTGTTTTATCAAAGACTAGGATTGCAACCCCTGCTTTCATTTGCTTTCCATTTGCTTGGTAGATCTTCCTCCATCCCTTTATTTTGAGCCTATGTATATCTTTGCAAGTGAGATGGTCTCCTGAATACAGCACACTGATGGGTCTTGACTCTATCCAATTTGCCAGTCTGTGTCTTTTAATTGGGGACACTTAGCTCATTTACATTTAAGGTTAATATTGTAATGTGTGAATTTGATCCTGTCATTATGATGTTTGCTGGTTATTTTGCTCATTAATTGGTGCAGTTTTTTTCATGGCATCGATGGTCTTTACAATTTGGCATATTTTTGCAGTGGCTGGTACAGATTGTTTCTTTTCATGTGTAGTACTTCTTTCAAGGGCTCAGGTAAGGCAGGCCTGGTGGTGACAAAATCTCTCAGCATTTGCTTGTCTGTAAAGGATTTTATTTCTCCTTCACTTATGAAGCTTAGTTTGGCTGGATATGAAATTCTGGGTTGAAAATTCTTCTCATTAAGAATATTGAATATTGGCCCCCACTCTCTTATGGCTTGTAGGGTTTCTGCAGAGAGATCCACTGTTAGTCTGATGGGCTTCCCTTTGTGGGTAGCTCAACCTTTCTCTCTGGCTGCCCTTAATACTTTTTCCTTCATTTCAACCTTGGTGAATCTGACAATTATGTGTCTTGGGGTTGCTTTTCTCAAGGAGTATCTTTGTGGTGTTCTCTGTATTTCCTGAATTTGAATGTTGGCCTGCCTTGCTAGGTTGGGGAAGTTGTCCTGGATAATATCCTAACGAGTGTTTTCCATTCTCCCCATCACTTTCAGGTACACCAATCAGATGTAGATTTGGTCTTTTCACATAGTCCCATATTTGTTGGAGGTTTTGTTCATTTCTTTTTACTTTTTTTAATCTAACCGTGTCTTCTTGCTTTATTTCATTAATTTGATCTTCAGTCACTGATACCTTTTCTTCCACTTGATCAAATTGGCTACTGAAGCTTGTGTATGCATCACAAAGTTCTTGTGCCATGGTTTTCAGATCCATGAGGTCATTTAAGATCTTCTCTACACTATTTATTCTAGTTAGCCATTTGTCTAATCTTTTTTCAAGGTTTTTAGCTTCCTTGCAATGGGTTCGAACATCCTCCTTTAGCTTAGGGAAGTTTGTTATTACCATCCTTCTGAAGCCTACTTCTGTCAACTCGTCAAAGTCATTCTCCATCCAGCTTTGTTCCGTTGCTGGTGAGGAGGTGCAATCCTTTGGAGGAGAAGAGGTCCTCTGATTTTTAGAATTTTCAGCTTTTCTGCTCTGGTTTCTCCCCATCTTTGTGGTTTTATCTACCTTTGATCTTTGATGTTGGTGATCTATAGATGGGGTTTTGGTGTAGATGACCTTTGTTGATGTTGATGCTACTCCTTTCTGTTTGTTAGTTTTCCTTCTAATAGTTAGGTCCCTCAGCTGCAGGTCTCTTCGAGTTTGCTGGAGTTCCACTCCAGACTCTGTTTGCCTGGGTATCACCAGTGGAGGCTACAGAACAGCAAATATTGCAGAACAGCAAATATTGCTGCCTGATTCTTCCTCTGGAAGCTTTGTCCCAGAGGGGCATCTGCCTATATGAGGTGTCTGTCAGCCCTACTGGGAGGTGTCTCCCAATCAGGCTACATGGGGGTCAGGGATCCACTTGAGGAGGCAGTCTGTCTGTTCTCAGAGCTCAAATGCTGTACTGGGAGAACCACTGCTCTCTTCAGAGCTTTCAGACAGGGACATTTAAGTCTGCAGAAGTTGTTTGCTGCCTTTTGTTCAGGTATGCCCTGCCCACAGAGGTAGAATCTAGAGGCAGTAGGCCTTGTTGAGCTGTGGTGGACTCTGCTGAGCTCGAGCTTCCTGACCCCTTTGTTTACCTACTCAAGCCTCACCAATGGCAAACACCCCTCCCCCAGCCAGGCTCCCACCTTGCACATCGATCTCAGACTGCTGCAGTAGCAGTGAGCAAGGCTCCATGGGTGTGGGACCAGCCGAGCCAGGCATGGGAGAGAATCATTTTGTCTGCTGGTTTCTAAGGCCTTGGGAAAGTGCAGTATTTCGGTAGGGAGTGTCCCATTTTTCCAGGTAGCCTGTCATGGCTTCCCTTGGGTGGGAAAGGGAAATCCCCCAACTCCTTGTGCTTCTTGGGTGATGTGATGCCCCGCCCTGCTTCAGCTTACCCTCTGTGGGCTGCACCCACTGTCCAACCAGTCACAGTGAGATGAACCAGGTACCTCAGTTGGAAATGCAGAAATCACCCCTCTTCTGTGTCAATCAAGCTGGGAGTTGCAGACCGGAGCTGTTCCTATTTGGCCATCTTGGAACACCGCCCATAGTTCTTTATTACCATCTGGTATTTATTTATTCACTCACTCATTCTTTCTTTCTTCTGCTCAGTATGCACTTATTAATCTCTTACTATGTGCTAGACTATAAGAACACCATCTTTAAGAAACTCATTATTTTGTTTGTTTATTAAGACACAAAACTAAACAATTTTAAGGATTGGTTGGCTTTCTTTGGCTTCAATTTAAAATACTTTACAGAATTAGAAGAAGCAAAATGGTAGTAGCAGCATGTCCTCTCAAAAAAAATAAGAACACACTTCCTTCCAAAAAAAAAAAAAAAACAAGAACAATTAGGATAGCAAAAGAAAAATCTCAGAAGAACACCAGCAACAGAATGTTGTGACAGAACAACGGCACCAAGTCCAGAATACAAATGAGCATGGTTAGCTGCAAGAGCCCTTTGGGAACAGTAGCTGTGCAGAAGCAAGGAAAGGGTAGAAAAATTACAGATGGTCTTAAGGGCCAAGGAACCCAGGAACCACTTATGTTTATTCCTCCAAAAGAAGGGGTTTTCCACTAGAAAGGAGAGCTGACCTGATCTCTCTGAGGACAATGATCAGAGTGGTTGAGAGGGGAATTTGCAGACTTCAATTTGTGGTTCAGTCAGGAGGGTTATAGAAAGAGGTTGCAAATCAGCCTGGACACTTATGCACTCAGAGAAAAGGCAGAGAGATTTGGAAATAGAACTGAGGAGAGATTTCTGGGAACAGAGCACAATGTAACTGGGATAAATAGGAGAGAAAACTGAGATACCAGCTAGGGAGGGGCCCGAATTCAGATATCAGGTGAGCAAGCAAAGCAATAGGGCACAAAATTTAAGGAGGCCCTCACTATTTACATCATTCAAGGATAGTCAGCACTGCATGGCTCTGGAGTGAGTGACTCCTTCAATTTGGTGTTCTAGGTTCTTCACTTGCCTCATTCTTTTCCTCCTCTTGGGGAGGGAAGAAGAAGAAGCAGAACTTAGAAGATAATGGAGAGGTATTTTTACTAAGAGGTCATATTTTGATTAGGATGGTTAGGAGCCACGAAGGTAGGAAAGCTATCTTTCTTTAGCCTCTGTACAGAAAACTTTCCAAAGCACAGAAAATCCACCTCATTTAAACAAGAAAAATAAGAATGAGTTGAATTCAGAAACCATACAAAAACATTGTAAAAATGAAAGAAGATAACAATGATAAACTGAATAGCATCCTTAGAGAAAATGAAAACATGTCAGAAAAATATGGCCACAAACAGAGAAGAGCTATAAACTAATAGTAGGTTAAGCTAAAGGAAATTAAGCCTATGGCAGAAACTATGGAAGAGGGGGGTAAATCAGTCATGGAAATGTTACTTTTCTTTGTCTAACAAAACCTTATTCATAGACTTTTAAAAATATGCTAAGCAGAAGGAAGATATAAAAAAAGATCTGAAAAAGCTTAAGGAAGAATTATAAATTAAAAAAAACTTTTCAAAAATAAACATTAGATCACAAGGAGCACAAAATAGAATAAACACCACAGAAAGTACCAACAAGATTAGAAAGAAAGAAAAAATGGTTAAATAAACATGATGGAAAATATTTTTAAAAGAAGGATTTGAGAGTAAGTAAAGGCAAGGAAGATTCAACAGATGTATAATAGTAATCCTCAAAGAAGAAACCCAAAATAGTAAAACAGAACAAATACTGAAAACCACAATCTAAGAAAAATTTCCTGAAACAAAATCATCTTGAATTTACATATTAAAAAATCACATTTGTACACAGGAAAATTAATACAGAAAAGTCTATACCAAACTCTATTCCACTAAATCTACGAAATTATGAGGAAAACCTTCCAGGCAGGCAGGAAGAAAGGCTGTCACTTATAAGCACGATGACCTATAATTTATTAGGTAGGCTGGGACACTTGTGAGAATAAATGGGGAACCATCAGTAATTATAATTGGACAAAATATGTAAACCGGAACAAAGTGGAACTTGTAGTCTCTCTATAAGGAAAAGGAAATCAGATTGGCATCAGTCTTTTCAACAGCAACATTTTAGAATAGAAAACAGGAAAATAACATAGTTAACATAATCTAGGAAATAGAATGTGAGCAGCCAGAGATTTTATATCCAAATAAACCAATCCTCAAGTAAAAATCTCATGAATAGTTACTACCTGTAATTATTTAGGAAAAAATTGTTCTCAGAAAATCAAAAATGATTGGAAAAATAATTGACATGAGGACTCATGATAAGCATGGCTGTTACAACCATTGAATAATGAAGATAAAAGTGACATAATTTATGTAATTGTTACACTCTAACAATATAGATATAACACAAATATCAAAAATGGTTGGGGTAGGGGAAGCATACATAAAGTAAAATAAGCTTGCTAATTGTCTTGTTGATGTCAAGCAGGAGTATAATATTTGCTGGGGTGGCTGGGTGCAGTGGCTCATGCCTGTAATCCCAGCACCTTGGGAGCCTGAGGTAGAAGGATCACTTGAGGTCAGGAGTTTGACCATTTGGGCAATATAGTGAGATCTCATTTCTATGCACACAAAAATCTTAGCAGGGCATGGTCACACACAACTGTAGCCCTAGCTACTTGGGAAGCTGAGGTAGCAGGATTGCTTGAGCCCAGGAGTTTGAGGCTGCAGTGAGCTATGATGGTGCCATTGCACTCCAACTTGGACACAGGGTGAGATCCTGTCTCAAAAAAAAAATTTTTTTTTTTTTTTTTTGCTGGGGTGGGAAAAAAGAGAGAATAAGATATAAGTTACTACTGGCTTCTTTCAATGTTGTTCATAATAAGATAAAAAGAACAAATAAACAGTATCTGATAAAAAGTAATTAAATATATGAAGATATTTGTTGAAATGTAATGAGTAAAACAACAATTTAAAAATGAGGCTTCTCAAATAGGAAGAGAAATGTGAAATAGAGAAAGAAAACAAATAGACCACATAGTATAAAATAAGGACATACATACACATGTATAAAAAATATGGCAACACTGAAAAAAAACTTACCATTCTTATTAATAATTGTAAATGGGTTTAGCTTATCTACTAAAAGAAAAAGATTTTCAAATTTAATAACAGCAAAATCCTATGCTATATACATAAAAGGCTCATTTAAAACAAAAATATTTTTGAAAGGTTAAAAATAAAAGAATGAGCAGACGTATCAGGAAAGTGAAAATACAAAAAGAGTAGATGCATCAAGATTTAATAAGATATAAAGAAGTCAAGAAGCATTTTGTTAAATTGTATTTTATAACACTAATAGATATAATTCACAATAAAGACATAATAAATAAAATAAAGAAAAAAGAGAAAAAACAAAAAAGATATAATTAATATGTATGCATCCAAAGAAATAACAACAACTTGCATAAAACAGAAACTATAGGAGAAGCAAAAAGAAATAGAAATATACGATTTATAGATAACTTTAATATATTTCTCACAGTTCAAGACAAATAAAAAAATTAATAAAGATGGAAGACCTAACTAACACAATGAGTAATGTAGATCTTATGGCATATATCAAATTCTGAATTCCAATAACAGATAATAAGCCTTACATGCACATGAAAAATGTTCTAATTTTAAAAGGGAGGGGTTATTTGCTGGCTCATGTGCCTGAGAGATTTAGCAGTTAATCTCCTGCAGGCACATTCAAATCCAGGTGCCCAAACAATGTCAAGATTTTTTCTTTACCATTTGGCCCAGTTTTGCTCCATTTGGGCTTGATTCTCAGGTGAGTTTTTCCCATTCGGTGGCAAAGATACCCATCAGAAACTCTCGCTTGCATTGCACTAATGGTTAAAGACCATGATTCTTACACCCTCAAATATCTTTATCAGTCTCTAAAGACCCTAATAGGTCATTTATTCACATACACGTCACAGCCCAATCACTGTAGATGAGGTACTCTGGTTGTTAAACCTGGGTCACATGCCAATATCAAAAACAAGATCAATCCATATGATTGAAAACCTATCTAGCACTATGTAAACTAGAAGAAGAGGCTCCTAAAAGAAAAACAGAAGCCCTCTTAATATAAGAGAAAGAAAGGTTGGACAAGCGAAAATAAGAGTTGTTGACCTTACTTATAATTCAATATGATAAATATTGTAAGGAAACAGGATGCAGGGGTGGAACACATGAAGGACTGATCAGCTGTATTCTGGAGAGTTCTAAGAAAACTTTCACATACAAGATAGTGAGCTGGGTTTTGAAAGGTAAGTTTAAGTTCTCTAATCATTTGCAGGGATGGACATTACAGATGAAAGGAAAAGCATGTGCCGATTCACCTATGAAACTACGAAAGAGAATGATACATTTGGGGAGTTCTGAGTAGTTCATACACTAGGGGGAAAGGAGAAGTTGAAGGAATGGTGAAACATGGAAATGAGATATCAGTAGGGTTAAGACCTTGAAGGTCTTTATATATCATTGTGTTGGTCACTTTTCTCTTTGCCTTCAGGTCCATTTCCATCCTTTCTCTGCTCCTCAGAGAACTACAGAGTAAGATTCTTTGCTAACTGACTTCCTAGGAAGTTTGAACAGTGGAAGACTCAGGTAGAAAACTGGAGGGTGAAAGCAGGACAGAAGCCAGGGTATTGCTCTGCCTTAGGGGACCTCTCTGGCAGCAGCTACATCATCTTTTTTTGTGGCTGAAGGTCCTAATAGAGTCCCCACCTCAATGATGGCAGCTCCTACCTCCTCCTCATTAATGTCTGCATTGCCTTATCATCTTTCATTAGCTATGTAACCAGTTCCCTCTATTAAATTCCACTTATTTAAAATGGCTGGAATAGTTTCTTTTTCATTGGACTATGGCCAATATAGTAACATTATAAAATTTGGACTTTGCCCTGTATGCAATGGGAAGAATCCTACACAGGAGAGCAATATGTCAGATTTTTGCTTTAGAAAAACTCCTCAGACAACAGCTGGGAAGAAATTGGAAAAAAGAAGATGAGTCAGAAGGCAAATGTTATATAAGAGGAGAATGATGAGTGTCAGAACTAGAGCAGTGATTGAGAGGATGTGTTGGATTAGTAATGTACATAGAAAGTGTCGCTGTCAAGTGCTAATGACTAATTGGATAAAAGAGTGTTTGCACATAAGCATCAGCCATTTCAATATGCATCTGTGGGGTATATGTGAGAATAGCACATTTTCTCCCTCATCCCCAGTCTTTTCATCCATATCATACTCCAGCATCAAGTGATATGTGTCTAGGCTCACTGGGACAGCAGTCTGGGAATGCAATAAATAGGAAGGTTTCAGAGCCTGCCAAGGGAGGAGATCATTCCTGATTAATATATTATTTGACATAACATAAACAGAGGGAAAAACCTAGATAAAGAAACTGAGAGAGTAGTTACAGGTATAAAGGAAGGAACCACTGACTCATTGGAGTACCATTGGGTGGTCTTGTGTAGATGGAGGGCAGAATCATAAAGGAAATGAATCAAGCAATTTGGGTTTATGATATCCAGTGATCAGTCGTAGCTAATCTGACCCTTCCAGAAATTAATTTACTATCACCATCACTTATTTCCTCCCCATGGACATAAAGACATCAGCATCTTCTCCATGTTCCATCCAATCCATGATTATACCTTAGAGAGAGACCAAGACCCTTGTGGTAGGAAAATGTGGTTGGTTCCTTGATGTCTACATCAGAAGATTTAGGTTCATGCAGCAAGGCAGTGGCTCTGTCTCAGCCTAGCACCTCCATATATCAGGCAGGAAAGGTAAGGTATGACAGTCCAAAAATATTCTTGTTTCCAACTTGTTCTCCCTCTGTTCACATTTTTGCTTAATGCTAAACTGATGACTTGCTTATCAAATTGAATCGAAGTGCTGATCTGTTGGTATCCCTAAACTCTAAGCTTTCCCTAGTGGGTCCTGGTCCTTCTAGCTTTGGAATGTCTCAGAGGAGACACTCAGGTTTCTCTTCCACAAATAATAATTTAAACACCCCTATCCTGATATGTCTATTCCTATGCAAAAAACTAACACCAAACTTAGAGGTTTAAACAATTGTTTTATTATTTTTTATGATTTTGTGGGTCAGGAATTCAAGCAGTGCTCAGCTGAGTGATCCTTCTACATGGTAGCAATGGAGGTCTTTTGGTGGTGGTATTCAGCTGGAACATAATTTGGGTCTGGAAGATCCAAGATGATTTCACTTACATACTGACACAGTGGAGGAGATGGCTGGAGGAGGTGGCTGGGCTTAGCTGCTGATCACTACACATAAATGTGGTCTCATGATTTTGGTAGTCTCGGGATAGTTAGACACCCAGTGGCATCATAGTTATATGGTGGCTTGGGACTCCAAATGCAATGTGGCAGAAGCTATGTGGGCATGTGTATCCAGGCACAGAGCACTTCTGCGGGACTCTATAGGTTAAAGTAGTCATAAACCCACCCTGATTCAAGAAGAGCAGACATAGACCTCAACTCTTGAAAGGAGGAGTGTCAAAGAATTGGGGGCCATGTATTAAAACCATGCTCCCTGTATTAGTCCTTACTTATACTGCTATAATGACATATCTAAGACTGGGTAATTTATTAAGAAAAGAGGTTTAATGGGCTCACAGCTCTGCAGGCTGTGAGGGAAGGCCTCAGGAAACTTACAATTATGGTGGAAAGGCATAGGGGAAGCAGGCACAGTCTTCACATGACCAGAGCAGCAGAGAGAGAGGAGGGGGAGGTGCCACACACTTTCAAAGACTAGATCCTGTGAGGACTCTATCATGAGACAGCAAGGGGGAAGTCCGCCCCATGATTCAATCACATCCCAACAGGCCCCTCCTCTACCACTGGGAATTACAATTTGACATGAAATTTGGATGGGGACACAGAGCCAAACCATATCACTCCCCTATTTAAATTCAGTTCTAGAAATAACTAGTGAACACAACTGCCAAATATACCCTGAAGTGTGCTAAGCAAGTTCAGTAAAATATAGCTACACAATGTTAAACAATTTTCTTCACCTACCAGGATTCTCAGACCCTTTAAAAAGCTTGGAGAAAAGCAAGAGCAAACCAAACCCAAAATTAGTAGAAGAAAAGAAATAATAAAGATCAGAGTAGAAATAAATGAAATTGAAATAAAAAATAGAAAAGATCAATTAAACAAAAAGTTGGTTTTTTGAAAAGTTAAACGAAGTTGACAAATCTTTACCTAGAATAACTAAGAAAAAAAGAGAAGATCCAAATAAATAAAATCATAAACTAAAAAAGTCACAATACAACTGATACTTCAGAAATTCAAAGGATCATCAGTGGCTTCTATAAGCAATTATATGCCAATAAATTGGAAATAGACAAATTCCTAGATACATACAACCTACCAAGATTGAAACAGGAGGAAATTCAAAACCTGAACAGACTAACAAGTAAGAACAAGTAACGAGATTGAAGCTGTAACTAAAAAGTCTCCCAATAAAGAAAAGCACAGGAGCTGATGGTTTCACTGCTGAATTCAACCAAACATTTGAAGAAAAACTGATACCAATCCTTCTCAAACGATTCCAAAAAATAGAGGAGGGAATACTTCCAAACTCACTGTACGAGGCCAGTATTACCCTGATACCAGCAAAACTTAATAAAGACACGTAAAAAAACAGAAAGCTACGGGTCAATATATGTGATACATATTGATGCAAAAATTCTCAACAATATACTAGCAAACTGAATTTGATAATACATTAGAAAGATCATTCATCATGACCAAATGGGATTTATCCCCAGGATGCAAAGCTGGCTTAACATACAACAAATCAATCAACGTGATACAGCATATCAACAGAATGAAGGACAAAAACCATATTATTAATTGATGCTGAAAAAGCATATGATATAATTCAATGTCCCTTTATGATAAAAACTCTCAAAAAACTGGAGATAGAAGGAACACACCTCAACATAATAAAAAGCCATAGATGACAGACATACTGCTATTATCATACTCAATGGGGAAGAAACAAAAGCCTTTCCTCTAAGATCTGGAACACAACAAAGGATGCTCATTGTCACCACTGTTATAATACTGAAATACAGTACTGGAATATAGTACTGGAAGTCCTAGCTACAGCAATCAGACAACAGAAAGATATTAAGGGTATCCAAATTGGAAGGAGGAAGTTAAATTATTCTTGTTTACAGATTATATGATCTTATATTCTGGAAGACCTAAATATTACACCAAAAATCTACTAGAACTAAAAAATAAATTCAGTGAAGTTGCAAAATCAACATACAAAAATCAGTAGCATTTCTATATGCCAACAGTGAATAATGTGAAAGAATAAAAAATGAAAAACAATCCCATTTACAATACCCACACACAAAAGTAAATACCTAGCCATTAACCAAAGAAGTAAAACATATCTACATCAAAAACTATAAAATACATAAAAGAAATAGAAGAGGACACCAAAAAATAAAAAAAGTTCCATGTTCATGGATTGGAAGAATTAATGTTGTTAAAATGTCCATGCTACCCAAAGCAATATACAGATTGAATGCAGTCCCTATCAAAATACCAATGATATTCTTCACAGAAATAGAAAAAACAATTCTGAAATGCATATGAAACTACAAACAACCCAGAATAGCAACGCTATTCTAAACAAAAAAAGAAAACTAGAGGAATCACATTACCTGAATTCAAATTATACTACAGAGCTATAGTAATAAAAACAGCATGGCGCTAACATAAAAACAGGCATACCAATAGAACAAAATAGAGAACCCAGAAACAAATCCACACACCACAGTGAACTCATTTTTGACAAAGGTGCCATGAACATACACTGGGGAAAGACAGCCTCTTCAATAAATGGTGCTGGGAGAAACTGGATAATTACAGGCAGAAGAATGAAACTAGATCACTTTCTACCACTATATACAAAAATCAAATAAAAATGGGTTAAAGACTTAAATCTAAGACCTTAAACCATGAAACTACTATAAGAAAACATTAGGGAAAATCTCCAGGACTTTGGTCTAGGCAAAAATTTCTTGAACAATACCCCACAGGCACAGAAAACCAAAGCAAAAATGGACAACTGGGATCACATCAAGTTAAAAAAGTTTAAAAAAGTAAAAAAAAAAAAAAAATTTGCACAGCAAAGGATACAATGAAAAAAGTGAAGTGACAACCCACAGAATGGGATAAAAATATTTGCAAACTACCCCTCTGACAAGCGATTAATAACCAGGAACTCAAATATATATATATATATATACACACTCCTATATTTGTTCCAGCACTGTTTATGATAGCTAAGATTTGGAAGCAACCTGTATTAGTCCATTTTCATGCTGCTGATAAAGGCATATCTGAGACTGGATAATTTACAAAAGAAAGAGGTTTATTGGACTTACAGTTTCACATGGCTGGGCAGGCCTCACAATCATGGTGGAAGGTGAAAGACACATCTCACATGGCAGTGGCAAGAGAGAGAATGAGAGCCAAGCAAAATCAGTTTCTCCTTATCAAACCATCAGATCTCATGAGACTTATTCACTACTACAAGAACAATATGGGGAAAATTGCCCCCATGAGTCAATTTTCTCCCTCTGGGTCCCTCCCATATTACATGGGAACTATGGGAGTACAATTCAAGATGATATTTGGATGGTGACACAGGAGACATAGAACCAAACCATATCATTCTGCCCCTGACCCCTCCCAAATCTCATGTCCTCACATTTCAAAACCAATCATGCCTTCCCAGCAGTCCCCCAAAGTCTTAACTCATTTCAGCATTAACTCAAAAGTCCACAGTTCAAAGTCTCATCTGAGACAAGGCAAGTCCCTTCTGCCTATGACCCTGTAAAATCAAAAGCAAGTTAGTTTCTTCCTAGATACAATGAGGGGTACAGGCATTGTATAAATACTCATTCCAAATGGGAGGAATTGGCCAAAAGAAAGGGACTATAAGCCCCACGCAAGTCCTAAATCCAGCAGGTCGGTCAAATCTTAAAAGTCCAAAATGATCTCTTTTGACTCTATGTCTCACATCCAGGTCACGCTGATGCAAGGTGGGTTCCTGTGGTCTTAGGCAATTCCACCCCTGTGGCTTTGCAGAGTATAGCCCTCTCCTGGCTGCTTTCATGGGCTAGTGTTGAGTGTCTGTGGCTTTTCCATGTGCATGGTGAAAGCTGTCAGTGGATCCACCATTCTGGCGCTGGAGGACAGTGGCCCTCTTCTCAAAGCTTCACTAGGCAGTGCCCCAGTAGGGACCCTGTGTGGGGGCTCTGATCCCACATTTCCCTTTCTACTGTCCTAACAGATGTTCTCCATGAGATCCCCACCCCTGATGCAAACTTCTGCCTGGGCATCCAGGTGTTTCCATACATCCTCTGAAATCTAGGCAAAAGTTCCTAAACCTCAATTCTTGACTTTTGTGCACTGGTAGGCTCAATACCACATGGAAGCTGCCAAGTCTTGAGGCTTGCACCCTCTGAAGGCATGGCCTGAGCTCTGTGTTGACCCCTTTCAGCAATGGCTGGAGTGGCTGGGATGCAGGGCACCAAGTCCCCAGGCTGCACACATCACAGGAACCCTTGGCCTGGCCCACGGAACTACTTCTTCCTCCTAGGCCCCCAGGCCCGTGATGAGAGGGGCTGCCATCTGCCATGAAGACCTCTGACATGCCCTGGAGTTATTTTCCCTATTGTCTTGGGGATTAACATTGGACTCCTCGTTACTTATGCAAATTTCTACAGCAGGCTTGAATTTCACCTCAGAAAATGAGTGTTTCTTTTCTATCACATTGTCAGGATGCAAATTTTCTAAACTTTTGTGCTGTGCTTCCCTTATAAAACTGAATGCTTTAAACAGCACCCATGTCACCTCTTGAATGCTTGCTCCTTAGAAATTTATTCTGCCAGATACCCTAAATCGTGTCTCTCAAGTTCAAAGTTCCACAAATCTTTAGGGCAGGGGCAAAATGCCATCACTCTCTTTGCTAAAACATAACAAGAGTAACCTTTGCTCTAGTTCCTAACAAGTTCCTCATCTCCATCTGAGACCACCTCAGCCTGGACCTAATTGTGCATATTGCTATTAGGCTTTGGTCAAAGTAATTTAACAATTCTCTAGGAAGTGCCAAACTTTCCCACATTTTTCTGTCTTCTTCTGAGCTCCCCAAACTGTCCCAACCTCTGTCTGTTGCCCAGTTTCAAAGTTGCTTTCACATATTCAGGTATCTTTTCAGCTCCACTCTACTGGTACCAATTTACTGTATTAGTCTGTTTTCACCCTGCTGATAAAGACATACCCAAGACTGGGCAATTTACAAAAGAAAGAGGTTAATTGGACTTACAGTTCCATAGGGCTGGGGAAGCCTCATAATCACAGCTGACAACTTATGTGGATGGCAGCAGGAAAGGAGAGGAGTGCTTGTGCAGGGAGACTCTCCTTTTTATAACAATCAGATTTCATGAGTCTTATTCACTGTCACAAGAACAGAATGGGGAAGACCTGCCTCCATGATTCATTTACCTTCTACTAGGTCCTCCCACAACACATGAGAATTCAAGATGAGATTTGGGTGGGGACACAGTCAAACCATATCACAACCTAAGTGTCTATCAACAGATTAGTGGATAAAGAAAATGTGGTACATATACACAATGGAGTACTATTCAACCATAAATAAAGAATGATACCCAGTCATTTACAAGAACATGCATGGAACTGGAGATCACTCTGTTAAGTGAAATAAGCCAGGGACAGAAAGACAAACATTGTATGTTCTTACTTACTTGTTGGATCTAAAAATCTAAACAATTGAACTCATGGACCTAGAGAGTAGAAGGATGGTTACCAGTGGCTGGGAAGGGTAATGGGCGGGGATCGGGAGGAGGTGGAAATGGTTAATGAGTACAAAAGATAGTTAGAAAGAAGGAATAAGACCTATTATTTGATGCACAACAGAGCTATTGCAGTCAATAACAACTTAACTGTACATCTTAAAATAACTTAGAATGTAACTGGATTGTTTGCAACTCAATGGATAAATGCTCAGGGGGATGGATATCCCATTCTTCATGATATGTTTATTTTACACTGCATGTCTGTATCAAAACATCTCATGTACCCCATAAATATATACACCTACTATGTACCCACAAAGTGTTTTTTTTTTTTTTAAATCTTAAAAAGCTTGGGAATCAACCAGGTGCATTGGCTCATGCCTGTAATCCCAACTACTTGGGCAGCTGAAGTGGAAGGATCACCTGAGCCCAGGAGTTTGAGGCTGCAGTGAGCCATGATCACACCACAGCAGCCCAGCCTGGGTGACAGAGTCAAAAAAAAAAAAAAAAAAAAAAAAAAACTTGGGAATCTCTGAGAAGAGGATATAGCATGTACCACTTTTCAAGGTATTTTGACCTTGCAACATCCTAGGACTAGTTTTCTGCATAAGACATCTTGAAAACACTGACTTAGAGAATAAGTGAAACAAGAGTAAAGGAAAAAACATTCTTTCTCATATTCTCTGACTTCAAGGGGGCCAGATGCAAGAATACATTTTTTTAAGAATAAAGCAGACATGATTTCCTAAGATGACTTAAGCAACTGGAAGGCACCCATAGACTGGCTGGCAATCAGAGGGCAATCATGAGTTAAACAAGCAGACAGATGTCTCAGAGTTAATATGGAGGTAAGAATAAGTCCCTGCATCAAGAAATATTAGTCATAAGCTGCCCATAACTTATTACAGCCTTTTCATTTTTTCTGAACATCTTAATTAAAAGTTAAAGTGGCTAACAATGCTGGCTTTCTTGAGAACTAAAGGAGCATCCACAGAATGTGCAATGTTTTGCAATCATTGCTGAGGGCAAAGCAACCTCATGAAACCATAAAATATTAATTATTTATTATAGGGCTATGGAAGAAGCCAAAGTATAGGGCTTCTTTTGCTTTGGGGATTTGGGTTTGCAAGTTACAGGACAAAAAGGAAATAACTTTGAAATTACAGGAAATCAGAGACAGGAAATCTTAGTTTTGGTCAAAAGCCATAATGTCTTTTGGTGAACTCCATTTGATGACCCTCTGCAATAACTGAAGGGAGTGAGGGAGTCTATTAAGCTGTTTCAGGACCTGGATGTATTCACCTGGAAAGATATATGGCTTCATATTACTTTCAGCATATTAAGGTGCCATTCACAAACAAGATGATCTATGGTATTCATCATTCACAACTCACTTTCATGCAGATTGGGAACAGTACCCCCCAGAGATCCCACCATCCAGCCAAAATCCAGCAAAATACAAAGACCTAAAGGGTCTGGTTTTGATTTGGAAACAGGATGAGGCTGCAAAAGGCTGCCTGGATGCTATGAGGACCTCTGGGTTGGGTCCCCGATGGGGTCTGGGGTGGGGAAGGAGTGGGCCTAGGACCACTTCCTGGGCAGGCAAGGCTGGCAAGCATTGTACGCCTGGGCCATAGCCCCTCTCTTTCTTCATTCTCACTATCATGGACAGCTTTGCTCTGCTGATCCCATTCAAGTGATGAGCGTGGAAGGGAAGTAGGAAAGCAGGGACAGTGGGCCAAGCAAGGTGTTTGTCTTCCATTATTTTCTTTGCCAAAGGAAGATACTTCTACATATTCCCCTCTTCATCAGGTGTTTACTTCCCTTCCTCCTCACCAACCAGGTCTAGGGGATGATAGGACGGGTGCGTCTCAAGTGTGGGACAGCCCATCCAAGGCTTTTCAGGGTGATTTTAGATGGTACATAGGCAAGGCATGGAACCAAATGGGATGGCACGATGAGGAAGTCTCTTTTCAGTCCTTTTTCAAACTTCTGATCTCATCTAGGATGAGGTCTTAGGGCTTGCTGATGGCCCATCCCTTCTCATAAAACAGGATCAAGTCTGAGGTCGAGAGTTCGAGACCAGCCTAACCAACATGGAGAAACTCCATCTCTACTAAAAACACAAAATTAGTCGGGTGTGGTGGCGCATGCCTGTAATCCCAGCTACTTGGGAGGCTGAGGCAGGAGAATCGCTTGAACCCGGGAGGTGCAGACTTCAAGTGATTGACATGGTGAGCCGAGATCATGCCATTGCTCTCAAGCTGGGCAACAAGAGCGAAACTTCATCTCAAACAAAAGAAAAAGAAAAGAAGAAAGCAAGATCTAGACAGGGTAGAATCACATTGTTCTGTTTACACTGTATTTGTTTTGACAGTTGTCCCTTTATGTAGCAAGTGATTCTGATTTTTCATGTAGAGTAATGATATAATGCTTTCTTATGAAATGAATTTGTTTGAAAAAGGGAATCAGCTTAAATATAAAATACTTAATGTCCTTCAGATGGCGTGAATGTATGGCAAAAATCAAGATGAGAGAAAGCAACGGATTGAAATGATGAAAATACGAAACCCGTGTGACCCTCCAAGTTAACATTTAGGGAAACTGAAGCCCTGAGAGTTTAGAAAAACTGCCTACCGTGACCCAGGTATATGTTTATCTCTTTCAGTTACCCATTTGTCAGCTTATTTATTTGATTGTTTCAATATGAAAAGGTCCGGCCGGGCGCGGTGGCTCAAGCCTGTAATCCCAGCACTTTGGGAGGCCGAGACGGGTGGATCACGAGGTCAGGCGATCGAGACCATCCTGGCTAACATGATGAAACCCTGTCTCTACTAAAAAATACAAAAAACTAGCCAGGCGAGGTGGCGGGCGTCTGTAGTCCCAGCTACTTCGGAGGCTGAGGCAGGAGAATGGCCTAAACCCGGGAGGCGGAGCTTGCAGTGAGCTGAGATCCGGCCACTGCACTCCAGTCCGGGCGACAGAGCGAGACGCCGCCTCAAAAAAAAAAAAAAAAAAAAGGTCCGACACTGTGCTACAGAGAATGTTAGACCTCAGATGTCCTGCCTCCCTGCCTGGGCTTCCCTCCACCCTCAGGAGACTCTACCGCCCCTTGCACAAGGAGGTAGAGGATCTAAGAGGAAGTGGCTGCTGTCTCTATGAAGAAAGACAATATGTGTGTTATTATAGAATACCTGTGGCAACAAGTAGCATAATAGCCATCTAAAAGTAGCTTAAACAATATGGGATTATTATTTTGTTATCTAATAAGCACTTAGCCTTAATTAAGAATTCTAATGCAGAGAGTAAATATTGACCCAAATAAGATAATAAGCTTTAAAAATATTCTTACTAAGAACTTAAGCGAGAGATGCTCTGTTGCATCTTAGAGGTTAAGCCAAATGAAACAGGAGAAAACAGGTGTACCCCCTGACCCCCATGTCCCAGTGATCCCACTTATTTAGATGTGGAGGTGGAGTGTAATACCTGGTACTGACAGGAAGTGCATCTGGGAAGGCAGGTACTGAGAGAAACTGCTGGCTGCCACCAGAGCATGGGATCTGGACAGCAGGGAAGCTGGACAGAATGTGACGCCTTCTCTGGTTGTGGAGCTGTGAGGCTGTGGCCAGCTTGCGGTGTGGGACCTGAGGCTCGCAGGCAGGTAATCAAGCAGGTAATGGAAACTGGAAACACCTTCAGATGAGCAAGGTCCCTGGTTCCCAGTCAGCGGCAACAGCAGGGTGAACTTCAAAACCTAGACCACACTTATTAGGTCCCTACCTGTCTGTCCAACATCATTTTTTAAACCTTTAATTGCAGTATAACCTACACTAAGTAAAGGATATGTATCACAAGTGTGTAGCTTTATGAATTCTCCTAAACTGAACACACCCATGTAACCAGCCCACAGATTCAAGAAACAGGATATTGGCAGCAACCTAGACAACCCCTCATAACAGCCTTTTACTCATGAACCCTCCAAAGGGGAAGCACTACTCTATTTTCATACCTTCTGTAGACACAGTCATGCAGTGCACCCACTCTGATTTCTTTCCTGTATACAGTGTTATATTTGTAAGACTCCATCTTCTTATTGTGGATAGTTGGGGTCCATTCACTCTCATTGATGCATAGTTTTCCAGTGTCAATGTGCCACAATGCATTTATTTCCTCTTCTATGGATAGGCATTTAGGTAGCTTTTGGTTTGGAGATACTACCAACCCTGCTGTTACGAACATTGGAGTGCATGCTTCTTGTGCACAAATGCATGGTTCCCCATGAGGTACATACAGAGGAGGACAGACCTGAGTGTCCAATTTCATGGTACCCTTTGTCACCCTTGCTTGCTTTGTTTCCCTGCTTGAGGCCTTCCCACGAGTGCTGTTTTCTTTTCCTGGAGCACTGTTCTTCCTACTCTTCACCTGGTGAGACCCCACTTGTCACTGAGATTTGGAATGAGACGCTGCTTCCTTGGGGAATCCCTCCCAACCTATTGTGCACATTCACCCCTTGCTGGGGTTCTGCTTTGCTGCACTTTAGGAACTCCACCTAAATGACCACTGTGTCATTCCCTACTTGACGCTGCTGCCCTGCAGAGACTCTAAGCTTGACGGAGGAGACATCTAGTGTTCTGCGCTGGCTTTCCAGGCCCTAGCATCGTGGGTGGCACAATAGTGGATACTAAACAATTATTCACTGGATAAGTCGGCTGCACCCAAAGCCAGCACTCATCTAACAAACCAAGGCTTCAGTTAATGGCATAAATGTAATTAATTGTTCAAAGGAAACTCCCGGTGCCCTTACCAATGCCAAGCACCATGTCAATTAGTTCCTCTAATCCCTGGCCATGAGCAGGTTTGTCTCCAGGGCCTCTGATAGAGTTGGGTGAGCAGGCAGGAGGGAAATGGCCCTTGTGTGAGGGTTATGAGGTGAAGGGGAGGTCTGGGCCTGGAGACACGGGTTGACAAACAGTTTTCAAAGCGAGGCTTGCTTCTAAATAAGATAAGCTAAATTTGCTCTAAGGGAAGTGTCTCTGACCTCCTTCCTTCTACTCCTTCCTTTTCTCTTAGGACACTGTCTGCTTATCACTCCTATCTAGGCTGGAACAGTTGGGGTACCCACCAAGCCTGTACATACTGGCATACCCCTGTCCCCAGATCACAGACATTTCATTCCTTTTTGGCATGAGGACACTAATCTGTGAAAGGACATTCATATTTTATACCTCTTTCATGTATACAGGAATCAAATACAATTTCAGAAACGGCTTTTCAGAATTATTATACAACCCAACTTCATTTGTAATACATGTCAGTGATCGGTATAAACAACAACAATAAAAACACATATATAGGCCGGGTGCGGTGGCTCAAGCCTGTAATCCCAGCACTTTGGGAGGCCGAGACGGGCGGATCATGAGGTCAGGAGATCGAGACCATCCTGGCTAACACGGTGAAACCCCGTCTCTACTAAAAACTACAAAAAACTAGCCAGGCGACGTGGCGGCGCCTGTAGTCCCAGCTACCCGGGAGGCTGAGGCAGGAGAATGACGTAAACCCGGGAGGCGAAGCTTGCAGTGAGCTGAGATCCGGCCACAGCACTCCAGCCTGGGTGACAGAGCGAGACTCCGTCTCAAAACAAACAAACAAACAAAAAAAACCACATATATAAATATTAAATAAAATGCTTACTTGTTGGCATGTTATATCTCCCAAGATAGTCATAGCACTCACTTCTTTGTGACAAGACTTTCCAAGGGTGCATGGGAGCTGGCATCAGAAGAGGAAGGAGAAGTGGAGGAAGATCATGATTATGAGTGTGAGACATTGTTCTTGCTAACTCCCCGAAGCCTGGGAGGTGTGGACAGAGTAAGAAACTGGGGGTCACAGAGTTTAACCAGTGGGAATGCTGTGAGCCATCTCTTCAACATTTCTTTCCAACCAGTGGTTGTCATACCATGAAGGCACCATTGTGCTACTGACATTAAGTATAAATAACCAGGTCATGGATAATGACGTGACTCTGGTCAAAGTCAGTTTGAGGTAGGGAATAGTTTTTGTTTTATGAGAAAATATAGGTATTAGGCCAAGAAATAAAATTATATATTTGGGTTCCATATACATGAATAATATTTGTTAAGGTGCTAATAATTTATTATTTTTAAATTAAACATCAATCCACAAAAGGTAATAGACAGTATAAAGGAATTTAACTTTGAGAAACAAAGAAGAGTTCAGAACAGACTGCCAGAAACATGTCTTTGTATTTCCAGCTCAGAAAGTCTGTGTTGATTGATTTACTAACTCTTTTTAAGAAAGTGGGATAGAGGGAGACAAATTTTTCCTTCTTCCCCGTCTTGTAGGATGTGTATTTCCCTCCCACTTGGCATGAACCTGTTAAGCCATAATTCAACTGCCTACTCCATCCTAGCCTTCCGCTATAACAAAATAAGCAAACAAAAAAGTTTATTTCTAAGTCATTTCAGTGAGATTTTTGAGTTACAAGGATGGTTCATCCAAAGTTTTTTTGCTTTCATTTGTCACTCATAAACTTCAGCAAGGAAAAAAGACTTAACCATCTTAAATGTAGGGAATTCGGTAAATGCCTCTGTATTAGTCCGTTCTCATGCTGCTGATAAAGACATACCTGAGACTGGGCAATTTACAAAAGAAAGGTCTAATTAGTAGACTTATAGTTCCACGTGGCTGGGGAAGCCTCACAATCATCGCAGAAGGAAAGGAGGAGCAAATCATGTCTTACATGGATGGCAGCAGGCAGAGAGAGAGAGAGCTTGTGCAGAGAAACTCCCATTTTTAAAACCATCAGATCTCATGAGATCCATTCACTATCACAAGAACAACACGGGAAAGACCTGCCCCCATGATTCAATCATCTTCCACTGGGTCCCTCCACAACATGTGGAAATTGTGGGAGCTACAAGATGAGATTTGGTTGGGGACACAGAGCCAAACCATATCAGATTCATAAAAGGAAAAAGATAATACATCAACAAAGAGGAAAATATTGGCTCATCAAAATGGGAAATTTCTTTTTATTGATGAATACATTTAAGCAGTTAGCACAGAATTTTATCCATGGTGGACACTCAATGACAGCTTCCTTCTCCTCATCTCTTATTAACTAATGCTTAATATATTCACTCATTCCCTCATTCATTTCTTGATTTGTTCTTCCATTCAATATTCATTCGGTTCTTAATGCCTATGAGTTGCTGCATCAGGAACTGAAGACAAAATAAATTTGAGTTTTTGCCCCCAGGTTGCTCACAATTCACAATTTTATCCTCTTGTTAATTGTGATTTTTGCTTTACATAACTTTTCTTCTTGAAGTAGTCAAATGTAGCTGAATATTCTGAATTGATAATGGGTTCATCCAGTTCCTGGTCTGAGCCTTGTCAGTAAATATATCATGAATCTTTTTCTGTAACACCAGCCTTTCCTGGGGTGTGGTCATACTCACCCCTCAAAATCAAAAGAATGCACATGAAATTAAGCATGGGAGAGTAGCTATGAACAGCTAAAGAGGTGCCAATGAATGAATGTGCCAGTCATGGAAAGGTGAGGAGGGGAGTCTTTCATACATTTCACAGATAGCTGTTGATCTGTTACTACACACCAATCTGTTGCAGATCTTGGGGAATTAGCAGTAGATGTAACAGATAGCAATTTCTGTTGTCATGGGTTTAACATATGGAACGATCCTTGAGTACATCCTATTTGCCTGGATATTTGTTCATAATTTCAACTGTGTTCTTTGACCATGTATCTGAGGTTCAGCTAGGTGTAACAGCTTGCCTAAGATCTCACAGCTGAAAGGCAGCAGAGCTAGAATCAGAATCCAAAACAATACTCTGTCCACTTCACCCTGAAGACTCCCAAATCACAGGTTTGATTTAACAACTGCATCAGGAAGTTAAGATGCTCCAGGTCTATTCTCCCTCCACCTCCTGCCTTTGGATTTTTTGTTAGCAAAGGAGGTCTAACACCTACTTGAAGCCAGGGCAGGACCAGGTAGTAATTACTTGAGGTGTCCTTTGGCTCTAAGAGATATCATTTGTGAATAAATCCTAACATTCTCTAAAGACCTTTCCTGGAAGGGAGAGGGGGGATGTCCCCTACCCTAATTGTTGAACCAACCCTTTCTCATAAACATAGCTAGGAGGATTGACAGCTACTGAACTTACTCCCGATAGCTTGCTTTCTAATATACCACAGCTATGCCACGGCTTTAAACTCTCTGTGTCTGTGCACTTCCCCCAGTCTGGAACAGTCAGCTACCCCATTCCTTGCCCTGACTTTTGTATCCATTTAAATACAGCAGTTCTTCAGGGCCAGGCAAGGGTCTCTCTCCACAAAGCCTTCCACAACCACCTTCTTCGTCTGTCCACCGGGACCCTTTGCTTGGATCCCCCTCTCCAATTTCATTCTGTTTTGAAGCCCACCACGGTTGGCTTCCTGTTGGTCTCCCCAACGTGATTGAGAACTGCAGAGGGCAAGGATGTGTCTCACTTGTCTTTCTTTTTCCCAGGATCTAGCCTTGGGTTTGGCACAGATTGGTTACTAAACATATATTTATTGAATGAATGATTACATGAATCAATGAAGGAAGGAGTGAAAAAATGAATGAGTAATTTAATAAGTAAATAAGTGGCTGAAGGAGTGAATCATGAGGAGTGAGAAAATGGAGGAGTGAGGAAATGGCAGCCAAGAGGAGCTCCTGTGATCATGAGCTATGTTAATCCCACTAGCATGGGAAAGAAGGTGATTTTGTGACTTTGCCATGAGTGGTCTCCTTTTTCGTTTTCCTTTTTCTTCTTTTAGTACACTTTTTTAGTACATTCAAGTGGTGGGCCCTCTCTGGCTTGAACTGTGGCAGTGGGGGAGGTAGACAGATTCTCACCTACAACTGTAGGTCAGGAAGTATTGTGCAGGCCAAAAGTATGGCCCCAAATGCCTTATATCCTCTGTGAGACCAAGCCGGGCATACATTTAAATTATTAAAATACAGAAATAGTAAGACCGTCTTGACCTTAAGTCAAGAAGAAACACACTTACTGAGTCCACAGACTGAGCTATTGCAGATCCACAGTTCCTTAGGCACAACTCCAACACTGAAAACCCAGAAAATCTAGTTTTACCGCAACTCACTGTTTATTGATTTCACTTAGTGGAAAATAGTTTTAGGTTTTGCTTCAGAAATGTTTCCATGTTTGATTAAGGGTGATGTCCAAACCCTGCTAAGGGTGTTACTTAATATGAAAAATATAGACCATGTTACTTTTCTAATATCCAAAAATGATTTCTGAAGCACATAAAGCCATAGGATTTCAGAAAAGGAATTGTGAGCCTGTCCTATACCCAGGAGCCAAGTTATCAAAGTACAGTGGATGTCCAAAGGTAGAAGATTCCAAACAGAACGTATTAAAAATCTAGGAACATTTCCAGAGGAAGAAATCATGAGAGAGAAAGTAGGAACATAGAAGCTTCAAAACCAGAGAGTACTCACCTCCCGTGGACCAGATCCTATCCCAGGGGCCATCGGTATTTGTGATTTCTCCAGACCACTAATAAGAAATGGCTGCCCTCATACCCTGCCTTTCAGGGACCTCATGTAACCGGCATCCTCACCACCATTGCTGGTTTGCCTGCCTTCAAATGTTTATTATTAATAAACATATTGACAAAAGTTGTGCCCTGAGAACACTTTGAATGTGTGCTGTATCTTAAGTGTCTATGCCCAGTGCCTAGCTCAGGGCCTGACAAAGAAGAAATACTCAATAAATGGGGCCAATAAGTCTTTAATGAGCATGTGCAATACGTTACTCTTCGTGATGTGCTTTTATATGCATTGTCTCTCTTAAAATGACCCAGTGAGTCAGGCAAGTGGAATGAGTCCCAGGGAGGTTAAGACACTTGCTCAAAATCATAAACAGTTCTGCTGGGACTTGCATCAAAGTTGTCTGTTTAAAAATCCTATTCTCTTTCTTTGGCATCAGTGTGCCTCCCTCCTGTGCAGTCTGAACCCTCAGAATTAAAGATGAATAAAAATGCCAAGTCATGGGAAAGCCTGGCCATAAGAAAAGCAGCTGATGAGCTATCAGCTAATGGACTGTCAGCAGGGCCATCTGTAGGCAGTGCCCTCTCCTCTGTCTATCCTCTTGTGAGGTTAATCCAGCAGGAAGTCTGCACAGATGGGACCAGAGTCCCTTCCAGAGCTCCCCAGGTCCCAGCACTGCTGTCCTCCTTGTCTACCTGTGTCTGGAGCTGGCCTTGAGGCCCATGAAGAAATGCAGCCTTTGAAGGTAAAGCAAGGACTACTTGATGCTGAGCTAGGGAGGGCCCAGCGCCCAGCTAAGGTCATGAGAAACTGAGCTCGCTGTAAGAACCCTATCAATGTCTGCAGCAGATGGACCTGTCCAAGGTGAGGGCTCCATTTTCCCCTGTGAGAACAAGCCGGCTAGGGAGGTACTAGCCTTGCATGAGGTCATCCTGACTCTCCTCCGACGGAAGGATGATTCAGCCTATGTGCCTGTCTTCCTCTGCAGCCTTGCCCTGACCTCTGGAAAACAGGTACTGGGTCAGAAGGGAGCGAAGCCTGAGGGTGGGGTGGGCCACAGCATCGGGACCCTGCACATCTCTCAGTAGTGAGCAGGGTCTGAGGAGCCACCCCTGCCCTGTGACTTTCCACACTAGTGAAGGCAGCATGTCTCGCATGTTTAGTACGTCTCTGTTTTCTAGCAACGTTACATGTATACTTCCCTTACTCTGAGCAGCTCACAAGTTGGCCAGAAAAATGCTGTGTAAACTCCAGGCCAGGCCTCTAATTCTCTGGTGGCAGCACCAGAGAAATGAGGAGAATGTTTTCCCACTGGCTTCGTCAGCAGGATCTATGGTGTATTTCTAAAAAATACAAGAAAAAAAAATCTACAAAGCTGTAATGCCCTAGTGTGTCATGGCGTAGATTTTGTTTTTTAAGTTTGAAAAAGAGTTTGAAAGAGTAACACCTTGAACATTAGGCTAAGATCTGCTCCTGCTCAAAAATGATTTTCTTACACAAAAATGTCCTCTCCAAAATGGCTTTTTTGTCAGTAGCATGAAAGCAAGTTTGGCGCCGGCCCAGTGGTGATTCTGATGGGAAGTGAAAGGCAGGCACACCCTAGCGATCAAGGTCAAAGGCACCAGAGCACCCCATATGCAGCAGGAGTCACCCACTACCCAAATGGTGCAGGGCCATTGCCAATTTCCCTGGCATTGCCAGGAGCCTCTGGGATCTACCATAAAGCCTTAGACCCAGGAAGGCCTTGTCCCATACCCAGTGAGTGGAGTCTCTGCCCACCAAGTGCCCACCTGTCTCTCCTGAAGTCTCTCTACAACACTCCCTCCACTAGCAGTCTCACACACCATTACATGGAAGAGTTAAAACATGAGGGCACAGTAGTCTCCAGGTCCTTGGGGGAAATTACTGGGCCAGATTCTAGCCCACTGTTCCTTAATTTCCTTCCTTTCTCCCTTCCTACCTCCCTCTGTTCATCCTCACTTTTCTTGCATCAGTCAGTTGGCAACATTTAAAGAGAACTACTCTAATACTAGGCATTGTGCACGGGTGAGTCAAGTACTGTTCTCACTCTCAAGGAGTGCACAGACTAGTGTGGAGACTGACATTCCAACACGGGGGGGCCTGTTCCCCACCCCAGTAGAATATAAGCTTTAGGAAAGGCCTGTGTCAGCTTTCCCACTGATACAGGAGATGCTTATAAATATTTGTTAGCTGACCAAATGGTTAAACCGTGGCATCACCTGATACCTCTGATGCTTGTTAACTTTCTATACATATGACCCATGAACCAATTAGTAATTGCCTCCTCGGTGTCATTACCCTTGCTTGTAAATCCTTCTAGAACTGAAGGCTTCAGTTAGCCTTCTAGAACTTTAATGGCTTCATGCTTGTCACAGCATTAAGTGTAGAGTGTCAGGCAAACAGAAGGAGGCCCTGAGCCAGCCAGGCTAGGCAGGGGTCTTCAACAACTCTGGAGTAATGTATGAAACCAGAGCAAGGAAAAACACAAGCTGTGGGTCAGACTTACTGGGCTCAAGTCTCAGGTCTGCCTGCTCGCTCACTGGCTATGTGACCCTGAGCCTCGGTGACCTCAATAGTAACATGAGGGTGATGTTCATGACATGTTGATGTGGTAACAGTGCCTATGCAGTACAGCAACACCCAAATAAGGACACCCAGAGGGCACACCTTGCATTAATGCAGACGTGAAAATCGCACAACTGTAGATCGACTCCCTGCAGCCTGCGCAGGCCTGCCCCAGTTATTCCATAAACCTTGTGGTCATGCAACCCCATATTGTATTGGAGGGCAAGTTTAGGACCTCACCTCTGGCACTATGACCACTAGGAATTGTAGTAATCACAGTAGAATCATGGTAGGGATATGCCTCCTCCACCATGTTTCCCTCCACTATTATAAATTCATATTTGGAAGTGAATGTCTCCTGCTTCTCTGGAATTCACCAATACAGTGACTGGGCAACTGTTTACATGTTATGTCCTTGACTACTCAAGAACTTCATGAGCGTGTTTTTCACCAAGCTTTCCTTGGGCAGTTTATAGTGAACTATCAGTAGTCCCACATTTAATTCAAAATAAAAAACCTAACAAGGAATTTTTAAAATTCTGGTGAAGGTGTGGAGAAATGAACATCCTCATGTACTGCTGATGGGAACAGGTTTGATGTAACCTTTCTGGAGAGCAATTTGGCGATGCATATTAAAATCTTATAATGTTTATGTCTTATCCCAGTGACACGACTTGTAAAACTTTACCCTAATAACCATTGATGTGCGCAAAGATTTATCTTCAAGTATCCTTATTGCATGATCCTTAATAATAGCAAAAAAATTGGAAACAACATAAATACACAATAATAAAGTCTATTTAATACATTATGATGCAATCAAAACATGTAATATACTATAATTGCAACCATTAAAAATTACCTTTTAGGGGAATATGTAACCACACAAAACATGTTTATGGTATATTTCTTGATGAAAAACAGTTCAAAAACAGTTTGTAAATCCTAATCTAACATTGTACATTTTTTTAAATGATGTAAAATGGACTAGATATATCTAGTCCAAAATATTAGCAGTGGTTATCTCTCAGTTGTGGGATTGTTAATTATTTGTGTGCATGCTTGTCTAAACTTTCCAAATTTTTTATAGTCAGTGTGTTTCTTAGGCAGTTAAAAAAAATTTAAAAGCTAAAGCTTAAAAGTCAGCATGTTTGAATTTAAATTATCTCTTTGTAGTCATTTGTCATAGGATAAACTACTTACTCATTCTGTGTCTCATATTTTTTCTCTCTATAAAAGATAGGTAATAATACCTTCTCATAGGGTTGGAGGAGGGTTACATTAGATAATGTGCATACAATGCTATGTATGCAACATGGACTCAATCCATGTTCCCCTCACTTCTGCTTATGTGAGTTCAGTGACAGGAGACATGACATACCCAACTACCATGACTAGGTAGGTAAGGATAATGCAGGAGGTTGGATCAAAGCTTAGGCTTGAAGCTGCCCCAAGTGGGATAACGGGGTGAAAGTGTGAATGACAGGATGGCTTAAACACAGGCCAGGGAACACACTGTACGTGACATGCAACCTAGGGCACTGGCGCTCTGCTCCACTTCTGCTGCTCTATTGGGCAGGTCCTAAATGATGTCCAAATGCTGACATCTCATCCTTAGCACTTAAGTTGAAACTTTCTTTTGAATTATTCTGCTAGCTGAGGAACAAATCGCTCTAAGAATTGGCTTAAAAATTGGCTTAAAAATGCCATCAGCATCTATTCTCTCATATAATTTCAGTGGCCCAGGAATTTGAAGGTAGCTTAGCTAAGTGGTGGTTCTGGCTTGGGGATCTCTCATGAGGCTAGAGTCAAGATATCAGCTAGGACCGGGGTCATCTGAAGGCTTGACTGGGGCTGGGGGATTTCATTCTATCACGGTTCACACATATGATTGGCAAATTGGTACTGGCTGTTGGCAGGAGGCCCCAGTTCCATGACATGTGGACCTCTCCAAAGAGCTGTTTGAAGTTTCTCATGACACGGCAGCTGGTGTCCTCTAGAGTGAATGATCAACAAGGGATCACTCCTTTCATGCATTTTATGACCTAGCCCCAGAAGTCACATTGTCATTGCCATGAGGCTCTATTGGTTATACAGGACAGCTCTATTCAGTGCGAAGGAGACTACACTGAAGAATGGATACCAGAAGTTGAGAATCTTGGGGGGCCTCTTGCAGGCTGACTACCACAGTGCCCTCTCCTGGAATATTCTTCCTTTGAATGTCTGCAGGGCTCTCAGCCTCACTTCATCCAGGTCTCTGCTCAAAAGCCATCTCATCAGAGGGGCTTCCCTTGAACTCTCTCCCAAAGTGGAACCCCTTCCAATGTTCCACTACTCTCCTTTTACCCTGCTTCATTTTTCCTTAGAGTACGTATAACATCTACCACATTACATACTTATTTGTTCATAATTTGTTCCCCACCCCAGTAGAATATAAGCTTTAGGAAAGGCCTGTGTCAGCTTTCCCACTGATACAGGAGATGCTTATAAATATTTGTTAGCTGACTAAATGATTAAAGCATGGCATCACCTGATACCTCTGATGCTTGTTAAATTTCTATACATATGACCCATGAACCAATTAGTAATTCCCTCCTCGGTGTCATTACCCTTGCTTGTAAATCCTTCTAGAACTGATGATGCTGGCCTTCTGAGCACCACCCTCTTACCTTGCATCCCTCCCAGCCCTGCCTCATGAGTCCTCCTCACCTGCCTTGTTCCTCCTCGTGCTTGACCTACTCAGAACAGGCCCTGCTGCCCAGGATTTTCCCTTCCCTGGCTGCCACAGTGCAGGTCCTCTAACATCTACACTGTTGAGACTTCCTTGTTCTGGGCCCCACCTTCTAAAGGCCTAAGAAAAAGGATGACAGCTAAGACTCATATATGACCCTGCTCCTCCGTCCCATATCCATGACAAATATTGCTAAATAATCAGACCATCTCTAATTATATCTGGGCCAAGGAGCTACCAACACTTAACTGGAGACTACTCAGAGACAATTTTCTGGTCTCTGTTGCTTAACACACTGTCAATTCTAACAGTAGGCACTGCAACAGGCAAATAATGAAGATACAGCTGACCCTTGAACAACACAAGGGTGAGGGGGCCCTACCTCCCATGCAGTTGAAAATCTACATACGACACCTGACTCTCCCAAAACTTAACTACGAATAGCCTACTGTAGGCTACTGGAAGTCTTACTGATAACATAAACAATCTATTAACACATATTTTTTATGTTATATGTATTTTATACTATATTCTTACAATAAAATAAGCTAGAGAAAAGAAAATGCCTAGTGTTCCATTATTAGAATGCTAAGCATATCGGAGTTACTTATATCCCACTACTCAAGGTCATCGCCAAGGTCTGATTGCAAAAATTCAAAAAATTGCAACCTCGGGCATAAATAGGTTAAGAAAATCATAACAAAAAAATATGTGTACTATTGATTAAGTAGAAGGGAATCATCATAAACATCTTCATCCTCATCTTCTTCACATTGAGTAGGCTGAGGAGGAGGAGGAAGAGGGGTTGGTCTTGCTCAGGGGTGGCAGAGGTGAAAGAAAATCTGCATATAAGTGGACCCTCACAGTCCCAACCCAGGCTGTCCAAGGATCAACTGTGTTCGGATGTGGGAGGGACAAATGAAACCACAGAGACAACATTTACCATACGTCTGCCACGTGCCAAGCATGATCTCAAGCAATTAATGTAGATGATCTCTAACATTTACTTTTCACAATCATCTATAAGGAAGTTACTGTTATTCTGATTTTTATGGAGGGGGAAATGGACTCAGAGAAGTAAACAACTTCCACAGCATCCCTTCGCTAAGAATTGGTACAACCAGTCCAAATGCAGGCGGTTGGATCTGGACTCCTCTCTTTAACCATTATATGATATCATCTTCAGGTTTTCAATAACCAATTGGTTCATGGGGTCTTGGGAATTAAAATCTAGTTGCTAGGCCGAAGTGAACGTTCCCAGGAAATTTCTGTCTGAAATGGGAATCAGAGAACTCTCACTCACTCCCCCTTAGAGACCCAATTCACTCCTTAACACCTCCATGAAGTTTTCATGCAGTTATACCAGCACTGCTTGTACGTTATTATTTTACCTAACAGCCTGTATTGCAAGATCATGTCTTCTTGGAGGTCTTGGAGGTCACTACTGCATCGTGACTGCCTTTCGAGTTTCATAACTTTTCTCATTTCTTAACCTTCATAGTTTAGCAAAGTACCTGGCCTGTGATAAGTCAAGTGAATAAGCCAGGTGAATAAATATTGTCTCTGCTTCCAAGATACTCTTTGGCAGGTTAATTTTCAAAACTTAGCACTTTTTAAAGGTAGGCTAGGTTGTACTTGTTTATGGAATGGATAGTTATAGTCTTAAGTTGACTCTGTTATCATATCAAAATGGTTTGAAACATTAAGCAAATAATGGTTTTCTGGAAATGCAGCACCGATATCTTCTCCAGGAGTTTTAGCCCTGAAAAACAAGTGGGAACATTCAAGTTCTGTCCTGGTAAGGTAATGAGATGATGTATTTAAATACAATTCAGGATTGCATCCGCAAGCAGAGTTTCTCCAGCTTCTGAGCGTATGAATCACCTGCCTCCAGTTCTTCTCATTGCTTTGATAAAAGGAGGTTTAGACAAGCTCTCTTTGGGAGGTAACAAAACCAGCATGTGGCAAGAAACTGGCATTAACTTCCACCAGCCCTTGCTAACCACAGGGCTCTGAGGGGTTCAGAAATGCTCACAGGCTTGCCAGGAGAGTTGGACAGATACGGTAATGCAATGGGAAATCTGTGAAAGGTGAAAGTCACATTCTTTTAAAAAGTGGGAAAGGCTTTCAGACTTCCTAAAAGACAGTAGACTTAAAGCATAGATGAATATGAAATGAGTGCCAACCTGCCCAGGATAGGCCATCAGGAGGCATAATATGGGGTCCTTTAAGTTGACACCTATGTAGAATAAAAAATGCTGTGGCCTAGAAGACAAAGGATGTGACCTTTCCTAAGGCTCTTCCCATCTCAAGACCTTGATTTATTTGTTGTAAAGGGAAGAAACTGGAGCATAAGATCTCCTCACCCTTTTCATCCTCAAATATTCTAACCGATTTGAATACTGTCTGAGTGACAATATCCAAATGAGATATTGGGTTGTATTTGTAGTTTTAGGGATAAAAGCTGAAAATATCAACTTTGTAATAAGGGTTTTTTTTGTTGTTGTTGGTTTTTGTTTTTAAGAAAAACCTATGTAATACATTTTGCTTGTATTTTAACAATAGAATTGAGAAGAAATAGTCAAATCCTAGTGAAGGCCCGTAGAATTATTTATGATGCCAGAGCTCCAATTCCAACTATAGCCATCACCTCAGCTTGGCCCAGTGGGGTCTACATCTCTCTGACTTAAGATGTATATTTGACTCACCTTTGTGTGTGTCCCTTACTGTACCTTGGGCAGTGCTTGACATGAGATGTGTGCTTAATAGCTGAATATAGAATTGCACTGGATTTAATTGAAATCTGCTTAGAAACACTCTTTCTTATCAGACAATCCAATGCATTTGAGATTGGCCCAAAATATCTGTAATATATAAGTTGGCTCTCAATCTTGAGGTGCATTTGATGGAAAAAGATGGGGGAGGGCTCTGTTTTCCCAGAAATATAAGGAGAAACATTAGGCATTAAGACTGTTTAGCCAATAAGTGGTAGAATGACATTTGTTAAAGTTCTGTCAGACTGTAAAACCTGTGGGTTTTCTACTATACGAAGGGGGACACTCTTGCATAGGCATAGATATTCCAGTGTTCTAAGTGTAAATAAAGTTTTCAGAAGCAATTTGAAGATGCCCGATGCTTCAGTGACTGTAAATGGGTTCTCCATTAAAATGTAGAAGGGCATTTGGCAATACCAAACTGATCACAGGGAACAGAGCCTGGAGTTCCAAATAATTTTCTTGGCATCCTCCAGGGTGAATAAAAAGGTCCATCCATCTTCCCTACACATGTTCTACTCTTTCTCTGGTCTCCCTTGTGATACAGAAAGGGAGGCCAGATGGACAACTTTCCCAATAGGTGTTTATCAGTTACGATGTCAATATACTGGACTGTGGGCTCTTTTTACTTTCTACATAGGATAAAGCTTATCAGGTAACACGGCTATTGGTGGGTGCAGATGAAAGCTGTGTTAGGAAATGATGGCCAGTGCTGGCTCTGATAAGCAAATATATGGCATTGAGTAAATGCAGCCTGAGGACCCTAAAGCAACAAGGTCTGAACATCCTCATTAGCACAGACATTTGACCTAGTCGCCCAAACCTTTTTGGAACAATGGTTCCCAACAGGTTTAAAAGTCATGGTGCCCCTTTTCAAACAAAATCTTAATAGATCCTCAACATACAAAACAAATACAAGCAGAGGTCACTGAAACTAGGACGGGGAATCTGTGGCTGCACCCCTTCCTTCATTCTCTCCCTGGGAAACAGTCTCAAGGCATTTCTCTGAAAATCTAGGGCTTCACAGAACACAGTAAAAATTCCTGGCCAAAATACCACAGCTCTCTAATAGCGATTTCTTTGCTTTTTTTTTTTTTTTTTTTTGAGATGGAGTCTCTCTCTCTTCATGCTGGAGTGCAGTGGCATGATCTTGGCCCACTGCAACCTCCACCTCCCAGGTTCAAGTGATTCTCCTGCCTCAGTCTCCAGAGTAGCTGGGATCACAGGTGCGCACCACCACGCCTGGCTAATTTTTGTATTTTTAATTAAATTTTTGTATTTTAAATTAAATAATTAAAAATTATTTAATTTTTAGAGATGGCGTTTCACCATGTTGGCCAGGTTGGTCTCGAACTCCGGACATCAGGTGATCCACCCACCTCAGCCTCCCAAAGTGCTGGGATTACAGGCGTGAGCCACCATGCCTAACCTGTGATTTCTTTTGTTATCAAGATTTAATTTCCTCTTGACCATTATTATAAAATTAGAGATGTGTTCTTTGGTAAACCAATTGACATAAATATGGAAAAACAACACCTTTCAAGAATGGACCAAGCCTTTTCTACTTACATATTAAAAAGGGAAAATGTGAAATAAAAAAGTAATTATTGCATAAAAAATATGGAAAGTGTTCTTGTGGCCAACAGTTTAAAGGTCTAAAGGAGACAGGATAATGCCAGCTTAGCCGAAGCATCCACTCTGGACAGGAGTCCCTTGGTATCTAGCCATCTCTCTGCCCGATATTCAACAGGAGGGCAGTGTAAAATGCAATCTAGTAAAGTGTTGACAGAATTAATCAGGCTCCATTTTCAAGCTTTCTTTTGCTCCCTGGGCTAAGAAATTAGAAGGCTCTGGCTAAATCAGATACACTTTGAGGTTTCCCCAGAAACACAGTTTTCCTGGAGAAATAAAGCTAATGAAAGGAGAGGTTAACTATGTTTGATTTCCTGAAAGTCCAGTGCCTAATTTTATGTGAACTGCCTGATTTCTTTTAGACCTTAAGCATATGGCTCAGTGACACTGCAGTGTTCAGAGGGGACCAAGGAAAAACATTTGTGAATAAGTCACAAAGCCAAAGTACTGATGCTTTGTGCATAAATGGCACTCATCTGATTTCAAAGCTCTTTCACAGACTATTTCAGTAAGTAGTGAAAAATATCTACCATTTATTAAATTTTATCTCTCTAATCCTCATCATGATAGGTGAGTTAGAATTTAGTCCTCAATTTTACTGAAGAAGAAATTGAGGCAGAACAAGAATAGGTGACTTACTCATAAACAGCAGACTTCGATTTTGAATCCAGAGCTCATTGACATCAAATCCCTGAGTCTGACTGCCTCTCTAGGCTGCTTTGCAAATCTCAGTCCTTTCCAGGCATAACGCAACATTATAAAATTACCTCAAGAGCCATGGGTCTGGACCTAGCCAAAACAAGTTCTCTTCAAACAAGAGACTGCAGAAGCATGTTGATCTTTGGAACTCACAGTTGGCAGCTGGTGTGATTTCTTCTCAGGGAAGAAGAAACTAGCAAGTTTAAGGCGACAAGGGGGTTGGGCGGGTTGGCGTGGGGCAGTAGTCTGCCCAAGCAGATTTCAATTTTAAGTAATGATTCTGGTAACAATGTTAAGGGTATATTAGACGGGAGAGAAATTAGAATCAGAGAAACCAATAAGGAGGAAGCTGTTGCAATAGTTCAGAAATAATACATGTTGTGATTAAGACAAAGGAAGCAGGGTTCAGGAGAAGAGGGAAGATTCCGGAACTTGGTGAAGGTAGGAGTAGCAAGCCGAAGACAGAATTTCCTCCAAGGAACTCCAATCTAATTGTAGAGGTAAGTGGGAAAATAGTTCATTGCAGCAAAGTGTAACTTGGACTCTAAGGAGGTTGACAAAAGTGCAGAAAAGCACAAAGGAGGGTCCCCTTAGTTGTTCTAGGGCCTGGGAAGAGCAAGTCAAGAAAGGTGTTCTATCTGAGGTGATGACTGAGCAAAGGATTGAAAGAGAATGCAAGGAACTGGCCCTGTGAGAGGTAGTGAGAGACCATGGCTCCCATAGCATGTGTCCTACCCAGAGCTCTGAGAGGCTGCAATGAGGTGTGAGGCAAAGGGGAGGTGAGGATGGAAGGCCAGGTAGGGCCTGGATCGCAGGTTGCTCATCTAGGAACCTGCTCGATAAAAGGCCATAGGAAGAAACCAAATCTTCTACAATACGTTAAAGAGGTGGAAATCTGAAGTCCAGAAAGGTTGAACAGCTAGTCCAGGATCTCTGCTGTTGACCTTGGCTTCAATATGTGGTCCACAGGCCTGCAATGCCAGCCTGGGCTGGTCAGAAATGCAGAATCTCAGGTTGGCCTCAGACCCACGGATCAGGAACTGGTTTGAACAAGGTCTCCTGGTGGTGATGTGTAGGTGCACTAAGTTTGAGAATCACTGCTCTACAGTATGCACAGTTTCCAGGATGCTAGCACCTGCCTGCAGCCAAATATCTGGCAGTAGATGGGGCTTCTTGCAAGTCAAAGAGGCACACGGGTGCTGGTCGGGAATACTGAGTCTCATTAGGGGTGGCTGTAGGGACGCCCTCTGCTGCAGGCTCCACCCACATCAGCCAAATCATAATCAGTGCCCAGGCAGGTGGAGCGGGAGCTCCCAGATTGCTCCACTTGTGGTACAATGCGCGTATGATTAATCACTGTTTCCAGAGGCGCCTCATCAATCATCACTTCCGAGGACCCAGGACAAAGGGGTCGTGGTAGATGAGCACTGGGCACTGAGAAGGACCGAGTCTCCAGTCTCTGATAAAATGGGCACATGGAGTTGGGATGGAGGAGGTCGGGACTAAGGAGCATTAGGCATTCACCCCGGCTGCTCTGATTGGTAATTAAGTGACTCGTCTACTGGCCGACAGTCCTGCATGTTCCCCCAGGCATCTGTTAGTTCTTCGAAAACCACTACTGACAAAATGAGGTTTGCCCTTGGTACACAGATAATGAGACTGAGCTTGACAGGTATGGCGCGATTAGAAAATTTCTACATGAAGCTCATTCTGCTAGCCACTCCACAGTAAACAGACTCATTAGAACTTGCAGGTCCCTGGAGGCAAAGCATGTTTGACATTATTAATTGGCTTTTCTGTATAAGGAGTCAAATAGATGAAAAGGTTTATCAAGCTGAAATAATTAATTTTGCCTGAATTCGCTGACAGTTCATTTCTCCTGTAAAAGACCATTTTAAGGTCCTTTTTTTTTTTTTCGAATTTCGAAGTTCAAAAGACATAATAGTGGCAAAAGTGAAGCTTTTTAGTAAATGATAATTAAAGGGAATTTAATTAACTTAGACCTGGGGAAGGGGAAAAAAAGGAATTGCTATCTGTGTCTATACAGAGGTCTAGATGGTTGAACATATCATGACTTAATAATGCATTAATTTTAATCTAATCAAAATATAATAAAAGAGGTAATTATATATTTAAAAATTACCAGGCTCCAATAGTGGGGTTTTTAAACACTTAATACTTACCCAGCTTCTCGTTAGCAAAGTTATAATTGTTGTTCTCAGATCCTGCTTATTTCAAGATGGGGGCTTACAGGCAAGAGGTTAATTGAATAAATCATTGTAAGAACCCATGTTGAAACTATGATGAACTACAAAGTTTGCATTCCCTGGCTGCAAAAGATTTTTCTTTTCTTTTTCTTTATGTCTTTCTGTCTCTAAAAATAGCAAATTATTTCTAGCATTCCTTTATCGTGCTCCTGAATGCTCCCACGCCCACTCTTTGTCACACAAAGCCAAAATCCAGTTCACATGAGACTCTGCAAAGTTCTTCCTCATTTTCCAAAATTTGCCACTTTCATCTCCAACAAGGAGTTTTGTAGTTCCACTGTGAGCCTTCCCAATCTAAAACAATCGGCAATAGATAAACAGGATTTCTCTCCTCACTAAGATCGTGCTTGGTGAAAAGAACCATGAAAAGTCGTAAAACAATGGGATTTCGATTTGCATATAGGCCAATGATTCTGGTCATTTCATTAATAAAAGACTGAGACTTCTTAGAAATGTTCTAAAAGACATAGCTGTTTTGTAGCAAAGAATTATCTTGCCACATAGGAAACATAATAATTTTGCAGTTCAAAGATGATCCAATATTTCCCAAGTTTCTTTGACGCTGATAAAATACAATCCGGTGGGGCAGGAAAAGGAAGGGGTAGAGTAATCACAGAGAGTGGTTCTTCCATACCTGGTAGTATGTCTTGAACCAGCTCCTCAAGGCCTTTCACCCACATCACAGGCTTGGCTCAGGCAGTGTGAACACTACCCTGCAATGACTGGCCTCCGGAAAACCTAATGATGATGGTAGTTCCTTTCAGTTTTTTATAGATACTTTTCTAATCCAGAAATGTGTATTGACTACACTCAAGTAAACAGCAGGGGTGGTTATTTTGTTATTCCCCATCCTCAGTTGGAGGCAGGGCTTGGTTCCTTCCTTGAGACTTGTTTTTTATCATTCCTTGAAATAGGATCTTAAAAAAGTGAAATGATTCAAGTAAAAATCTACACAGAGACTGAGCATGGTGGCTCATGCCTGTAATCGCAGCATTTTGGGAGGCTGAGGCAGAAGAATCACTTGAGCTCAGGAGTTCAAGACCACCCAGGGCAATATAGTGAGACTCCTTGTCTACAAAAAAATTTTTAAAATTAGCCTAGCATGGGGGTGCATGCCTGTGGTCCCATCTACTTGGGAGGCTGAGGCGGGAGGATCACTTGAGCCCTAGAGATCAAGGCTGCAGTGAGCTACGATGGTCCACTGCACTCCAGCCTAGGAGGCAGAGTGAGACCCCAACTCAAAATAAATACATAAATAAAATTTTTTAAAAATCAACATATAAAAATTCACGTCCTCATTGCATTATTTTGAAAAAAACAAGGTCACTTCTACCTTTTGCCAAAACATCCTCAGGTCCACACTCCTGAGTAAAGAAGGAGAGGTAGGGCATATACAGTGACCACTCAGTGCACAGCATCTCAATTCCCAGAATAACTAAATGAAGTTATCCCATGTTAAAGATGAAAAAACTGAGGCTCAGAGGTGGGGAGAAAGTTATATCAGGCCACTCACTTCAGCAGCAAAGCTGGACTGCCTAAACTTAAAGCCCATGTCATTTCCATCAGAAAAGAATAATCCCAAAAAGTAACACATATCGAATTCCCAAACCATAAATACTTGTAACATTTACCAGAGAGTTAACATTTGGGGTAAGAAATGTCATAACCCAAAAAGCAAATATCTACTTCCTTGCACCGAGGAATACTCGAAAAGATATATATTTTTTCAATCCTGGGAAACTTGAGACCTTCCGGTCCAGCACTCACAAACTTATTGTTCATCATATTTCCCACTCCTGCTTCTTCATATTAGTTCCTTAATTAACTATATTTAAGGTCCAGGGGCCATTATGATTAAATAAAGGGTAAGATGTGACTGGGGCTAGAAGCGGGAGGAGGTTACTTGTGCCAAGGTTCAGGGCTGGAGCTGTCATCACTCACCAGCATGTTTTCTTCTGAAGTCAATACGTTGTTCCGTTTCAAACATGCTTAAAGAAAACACAAATTGATTTCTTTGCAATTCTGAACTACTTATCAAATGGTAATGATCACTGTGTGGTAAATCTCAGACTGAAAATATGCCACGCAATGCTTAGCCATTCTGTTGATGGAACTAATAATTCTCCCCTATTCTCTCATTCTACTCTCTCTCTCTCTATCTGTCTCTTTTTATGTCTTTCTATAATTCTGCCTGATAAGACTTAGCAACCCAGAAGGGCTCAGTGTTAGTGTGGTCAGTTCTGAAGACTCCAAAGAAAGCACACATCTACCCAGCACCTCCCTTTCATTCATTAACCCACCAGGGGCCAAGACTAATTAGATCAGCCTGCTCATTTTGAGTTGATAATTGATTTAAATAGATTGCTCATTTAAAAGAGAAGAAAATCCTGCTAAACATTTGGTGCTTGATTTTTTTTTCTTCTTTCCCCGCAACTTTCAATTGCTTGTGCAATGTAGCATAAAATGTAGAGGTCTCCCTTTTCTTTTCTCTCTCTTTTTTAAAGGGGCCATAAAATTAATTACAATAAGTAGGCAATGGGCAGGGGCAGGGGGTTAACTGATGGCTCTAATGAGCAGCCCAGCTTTGGGAAAGCTGAGCCACTCATGCTGTTTGTTGGCTGCAAGGGGGCTGTGACTTCCAAGAGGAGCACAGCCTGAAACCCTGAAACAGTCCATCGTACTGATTCTGTCTTCATAGCAACCGAAGTAGTTTTGCTAAGCTTCAGACAAAAGGAGCCTTCCTTTCCAAAGGTGGGCACATTTTGGAATCATCACCTTCCCATTAAACAAGACTAGAGGCCATTCCTTGGTACTCCCCCCACCCCATAGTCCCTGTTTTTTATACAATTTGGGAGGGAGAAAGTTAGGGAAAGACTTGGATCCATTCTGTATTCTAAAGACCTTTCCCTTCTCAAAGGGTCTTTCACGATCCATCCTGCACCATATTGATTTATTTCAAGTGTGGATCAAAAAAGTTTAGACTAGGCTCCTCTTTGGAAACTAAATCGTCCTGCTAGTTTATACTGTTCGCCTGACCGTATCCCTTTGACACAATGAAAAGAGCTTTTGTCTGCAGCCTGGAGGGCAAGAAGTGGAAGCAACACTTGTAATTTGCTCTGGAAAATTTTCGTGCAGTGTTTCCTGTTACTGAGAGAAGAGATTGCAGGACCTGGTAAAGGAAGCTGAGGAATGTTGCAAAATCTTTAAAGGTAAATACAATTACTGGAAATAGAAAGTTACCCACCAAAACTGCATATGTTATGTTTTAGAAGTTCATAGTTTCCAACCCTACAAAATAGCATGATCCCCATGGGAAAAACATGGGCTCTGGAGTTAGGCAAACCTTAACACCCTGATTCAGTCACTTCCTACTTCTGTGTAAGTCATTTGTTTTCTCTATAACTCAATTTCTTTGCCTGTATGATGGAGACACTAATGTCTATTTGAAGGCATAAGGGAGGCATAGGGGTTAGAGACCATGTAATAGCCTAGCACTGGCTCTAACAAGTGCTCAAGAAATAGCACCCATAATGCAAAATTTGGTTCCCTAATAGCCAAGAGAGATCATTCATCCCTGTTTTGTCACCTGTTTGATGCTGGGCAGTTAGGGAGAAGGTAACAGTGTATTGCATTCAGGGCCAGCTTCAACCTAACCTGTGCAGTAGCACAGAGCCCCACATTCAGACAGAAAGGCCCTGCTGTTGCTGTCTTGAAATACTTAATTTTTGAACAGGGGGTACGGAGAGGGGCTCTACATTTCCACATTTGGATTTTGCACTGGCCCTGCACATTCCGTAGCCCCTCCTGATTACATATTCCCTTCTGCAAATGCCTGGGCCATTCCTGGCATCTTGAAGAGCCACTTATGTGGGGTCATATCTGAGTTGGTGGCACAATGCTTTCACACTTACAAATCACATTCTTTCTGCCTCTGCAACAAATTAGAACCAGAAGCATGCATAGCCTCTCAGTTCCTGTGGGCCCAGGGCCCGATTGCCATGAAAAGCTATTCAAGAGCACATGCTAGTGGCCAAAGGTCAGAATCGCACCTCTGCAGTTCCATCCACTGGCCCACTGAGAAAATCCATGCCTTTTGAGTAGATGATGGGCCCCTACCCAAGAGATGACAAACAAGCACGAAGCATCCCTCTGTTAATTCAGCGTTCATGTGGCAGATTGTTTGCACCATTAATGACATATGAATTTAGTAGCAGGTAATTTTTTTTCAAAGCAACCAGTTGTGAAATATATTGAGAAAACACTGCCAATTTCCAATCCTAATGACAGAGACACTGAAGGTAAATAAGATGAATATTTATGGGATACCTGATTGCCTAAATGAGTTCCCTAAAGTATGAATAATTGAATGTGCATATGCTAATTAATTGGGAAAAGCCAGTAGGTAACTCCTTTTTATTTACATTAGCCTCATTTTATTTCATTTCTTACAACTATTACCGTTCCCAGTTATTTCCTATGCTTCAGTAAAATTGAGTGTCATTGAGAGAATTTTTAACAGATCTCATGATTCTTCATTTCAATGGATGCATAAGCCAAGGTAGAATATGTAGTGATGGTTTCTCAGAGCAGAGTTACTTGGTTTTGCCTAATGATAAAAGTGATTGTTCATTCATGCCTATTGATCACCAATCTTTTTACATACATTTACTCTATTTAATAATCATCACACCAACCTTTAGAGGTTTGATCTTGTAGAAATTATGTTCATTTCACAGATGACAAAACTGAGACTCACAGCAGTTGCGTGAGCTGCTCATGCTCATGTGACTATAAGGATTAGGGACCAGATACAAATTTAGCCTACCCAAAAGTCATCTTTCCAGAAACGGAATGCAATCTTTTACCTCAACTAAATGTTTTAAAACACTGTCCTTTGCTAATCACGTCCCAAACATGGTCCACTAGAATTTCAACAAGGTGTCTAATCATTCTCACGTAGACACCCAAGTCAAAACCTAGTCAGAACAACCACCTATACTTTTTTGAGTCTATTTTTTAAATCAGTTTTGTCAGAGCAGTTTTAAGTTTACAGAAAAATTACACAGAAAGTAGAGTTTTCATATGCTCCCGCTTCCTCCACAGGCAATCTCCCCTATTATTAACATCTTGCATTAGTGCAATACATTGTTTTCTAATTGATGAACCAATATTGATACATTATTATTAACTAAAATCCATAGTTTACATTAGAGTTCACTCTTTGCATTATGTAGTTCCCTGGGTTTTGACAAATGTGTAATATTTATCCATCATTATCATATCATACAGAATGGTTTCACTGCTCAGAAAATGCCCTGTGCCAAACCTTTTTATCACTCCATCCACCTGCCTTTACTATCCAAAACCCTGACAACCACTGATTTTTTTACTACCTTTTCCAGAATGTTTTATAGTTAGAATCATACAGTATACAGCCTTTTTAGGTTGGCTTCTTTCACTTAGCAGTATGCATTTAAGTTTCCTCCATTTTTTTTGGGGGGGGGGCTCCTGTCTTTTTATTGCTGAATAATATTCCATTATATGGATGTACCAGAGTTTGTTTATCCATTCATCTACTGAAGGGCATCTTGGCTGCTTCCAAGCTTTGCCAGTTATGAATACAGTTACTATAAATATCCATGTTCTGATTTTTTGTGTGAATACAAGTTTTCGCTTTGCTTAAATACTAAGAAACATGATTGCTAGATGAAATGGTGAGAATATGTTTAGCTTTGTGAGAAACTGCCAGATCTTTCAAAGTGGCTGTATCTATTTTGCATTCCATCAGCAATGAATGAGAGTTCCTTGCTCTACCTTTTCACCAGCATTTGGTGGTGCTGGTATTTTAGATTTTCACCATTCCAATAGCTCTGCAGTGGTATCTCATTGTTGTTTCAATTGACTGGGTTTCATGTACAACTGAGAGTGAGTAGTGGTCTCCAAAGTAAGACAGGTAAATCCCACAGTGTGGACAAGGCAGCCCACTGAAATACACAAAGAAAAACTAGCAACCACTACTTTTATTTATTCATTACATTACAATTTTAATTTTATTCTTTATGTATATTCTTTTGTTTTGGATGTTTCTGAGTTTTACCACATATTTTAATATTAAAAGTGAAATTATTTTTTGCATGCAAGTAGTGTGAATAATTGATTATAAAAAGATGACATCCCACATGGGCTAAGTGTCTTTTTTAATTGAAAAGCTAACCCAACTGTCCAGTTACGTTTATCCCAAAAAACCACAAACTGGGTAGTAACTGAGTCTCTAGGCGATATATTTAAAGCTAAGAGGATTAAAAATGAAATTAAAAAAAAGAAAACAAGTCCTCAGGTGTGATGAAGGGAGCCCTACTACATACAGGCTAATGAATACGGTGGTACTCCCTGACTGCAGGAGGCTGGAAGATATCCAAGTAACTCCACTCAGAGCATTTACTTCAAGAATACTTTTTCCAGTTTCCAATTCATGAATAAAGATCATATTTTGTTCATTCTATTCCAGAAAACTTTTTTGCAAGTTGTTTTATTTACAATGCCAACTTTTAAAAAGTCACTAAAGTTAACTGGACAATAGGCTAGGCAGACATTGTTTTACGAAAACAATATACTTAATGTAGGAATTCCTATTCTTAGTGTATATTCTTAATGTACATATTATTATCATAGAAAATGTGTATATTTTATAAATAAAAATATTTTGTTGAGATTCATACACCCTGCCATTATTTTGATTTAAGGAAGCATTCAATCAAAAGAAGACCCACTACTATAGAGAACCCCATGTCTGTCAAGACACCAAAACCTGAGACCTATTTCCTCCAAAAATTAAAGCTTGATGTTCATTCAATACTGAGTTTAAAGTTTTAAAATGTCTGAATTATGTTTAAGCTGATGTTTAAGTACACTATTTTGAACTGAATATATCTACTAGTGTGATGAAGTGGCTATTCCTGAGAGTAACAGTTATCTGAATTCATCTACATACATGTGGCGTGTTTAGAATATTGTCAGAGTAGTCTTAGCTTTTCAAAACACTTTCACTTGCACCATTTAACTTCACACAATAACACAATGACTACCGCTGTTTTAGATTCAATTTCAAAGCCAATTTTTGGCGATGGCAGTCAGGGTCAATGTCTATCTGACACCCCTATGAAGCTGTCTATTTGTATCTTTGATTTACAGATAAGAAAACTGAAGCTTAGAAATATCCGATAATTTACCCAATGGTCTTTCAGTTAATAATTGGCAGAACCATGATTCACACAGGTTCAGATACCAGAGTCTGAGTGTTACCCCTTAGAGTATCCTGCGTAAGTACCCTTGTGCTTTACGAGGAGGCCTACGTGGCTTACAGAAAAAAAACTGGCCAGGTTAGCAAAAGGAAAACCAAACGGTGGGGAGCAGCATTAATGTACACCTGAGCTTTAAAATGCAAATGTATTTATTTTTTCCAAAGCAATTGATCTGCATGACAGACACTGGCAAAAATTCCAACTGGCACATATTCTCTACATTTGATGGGAGATGCTAAATAGTCTCTTATACACAGAGAAGACCCTAACCAAAAAGATCATGTCTATAAAAATACCACTTTTCATGTCATGGAGGCCGTGTGAAAGCCTGTTTAAAAAAAAAAAAAAAAATCAGATAACAAGTTGATACAACTGGTAGGAGAAGAAATGTCATTTTGGAAACGATTAATGGGCCTGATTCTTTAAAATGAAATATTGGAAAACACTTCCTTCAGTGTGACAACTGGTACTCCAGAACACTTTAACAAGATTAAACACCTTGAATAGGATTTTTCCCTCCCCTTTTTCTTACTTTCCACCCACTTTTTCTCTTTCTCTCTACTTCCCTTTTTTTTCTAAAATAAGACAGGTTGTTAAGGGTTGTCTCAATCAGATAGCCAATTCTAGAAACACTGACCAAAAATAACAGCTCTGAAGAAAGTCAAGGAGAAAGGTACTTTAATGAATTATAAGAGAACCTTTTTCCTGAGATAGGTAGTTAATACCTGAGCTGGTCAGAATTTTAGATTTGAACCTACTCTAGAAAATTTGGTGAAGTATGATGATGTATCTGGCAGCTTTCCAGATGACCTCCAGTGGTCCTCATCTTCTAGTATGTTCTCCATTGTGAAGTCACCTTGCAGGCCGGCCAAGTGCCCAACAGAATATAGGGGAAGTGATGGAGGAAGCTTGATTGCCCAGGCTAGATCACAACAAGTGTTTGGACGAAGGGAGGCAAGACGGCGCAGTTCTGGCTTCTTCACCGTCAGCTTTCCCGCGCCCGGGAAAGACACAGGTCGACTGCGCAGGCGCAACCCGACCTCCGACAGAGAAACACCGGAACCCGCCTAGCCACGCCTACCGCCCGGCCCCGACCGGCCTATGTCCCGCCCACTGCCCTCCCACTCCCAGGCCCAGGACATAAAAGCCGCTCCCGGTGGGCGCGCCAGTGCGCACTTCCTCAGCCCTCACTCTTGTGGGGACTGTAGGAACTCCCCCCGAGAGCTCTACCGGGTGACTCCCCCAGCCTCCCCTGCCAGAGACCGAGGGACTTCACCCCTCCCCCACACCTTCCTTCCTGAAGCTGGGGGACCAAAAATAAATGTGCAGTTTTGCTCCTAGCCTTGCCTACTGGCTGGTCATTTAATACTCGCCCTGGTTTCCTAGAAAGCAAATCGGTTTCCTGGAAAGCAAATCAACAAGTATTGCAGTTTCTTCCTTGATCTCTTAGATCTTTTGCTCTGAGAGAAGCCAATTACCATGCTGTCAAGAGACTCAGTAAACTTTGTGGAAAGACTCACATGGAGGGCATCTGAGATCTTCCACCAACAATTAGCACTAAATGGTCAGTCATGTGAGTGTGCCATCTTGGAAATGGATTCTGCAGCCTGGTCAAACCTTCAGATGACTGCAGCCCCAGCTGACATCTCACTGGAACTTCATGAGAGATCCCAAGTCAGAACAGCCCAGCCATGCTGTTCCAAATTTCTAGCCCACAGAAACTGTGACAGATAATAGATGACTATTGTTGTTTCAAATTACTAAGTATTAGGGTGATTTATTTTGCAGCATTCGATAATTAGTACTGTAAGTAAGCTTGGAAGTTTGGTTGAAAAATACAAAGGATCTAAAGCCAACACTGAGCTCACAGTGTCCAGGTTACTTAGCAAAGGGCTATTTGGTGGGGGATTTAAGATATGTGGAACTCTGACCTTACAGCAAATAAATGAAGTTAAAGTAGTTCCGAAGACTGTAGATGAAACCCTCTATGTTAAAATCACATTGCCAGGCATGGCGGCTCATGCTTATAATCCCAGCACTTTGGGTCAAGGTGGGTGGATCACTTGAGGCCAGGAGTTTGAGACCAACCTGGCCAACATGGTGAAATCCATCTGTACTAAAATGCAAAAATTAGCCAGGCATGGTGGCACATGCCTGTAGTCCCAGCTACCTGGGTGGCTGAGGCCTGAGAATCACTTGAAACCAGGAGGCGGAGGTTGTAGTGAGATGAAATTGCACCACTGCACTCCAGCCTGGGTGACAGAGTGAGACCCTGTCAAAAAAAAGGACGTCACCACAAACTGACCACTTGAAAGATGTACTAAGAAACAACTAAATTAATATAAAGCAAACTGGAAAGTAGGTTGTTTTTTAGATACTCTTTGGAACATGGCAAGTTATCAGGTTAGTGAAAAGAGAAAAAAAAAAAGGTATGAAACATGGAACATCTCTAGGAGCATTTTAGTTCTAACAATTAAGTATTTCTTCAAGTCTATGTTGTTCAGACAATAATCATAAAGCCATTCTATTGCTCCAAAGAGCAAAATTTTCTGAGGTAGTGGGGAGTCGTGGTTCATCGATGGTGTCAGAATGAAATAAATACATCCATTGAGTGTAGAATACAGACTTGTGATGTTACTACTTTCTCTGCAGGAGAGAGATGGGTCCCAAAGATAGTTGGGACCTAAAACAAGGCCTAAAACAAGGCCTGATGGCTCCTGGGTGTGACCAGAGGGATGCTAGATGAAGTCAATTGACCAAATAATTATAGCAGCAACAACAATAACAATAATAATTATACTCATTTAATTATTATTATGTAGATAAGCACTGCTCCAATTCCTTTACAAGTTTAAACTCAGGTTATCATTTAATTAATTAACTAAACACCTATCAGATTGCCATTTTAGCCTCCTTTCTTTGAGCTCTGAGAAAATATCAATATCTAAGAGACCTCTCTTAGAAGAGGATTCCTCTAATTACCACCATTTGCATGCCTACTGTGTGCTAGGAATTGTGCTTCATGTTTTCCATATGGACCAAATATCACACTGTAGTATCCTTCATCTTCCCCAGAATCTATGTCAGAATTATTGTCTTCATTTCACAGAACAGCAAACCACGGCTCAGAAAGGTGAGGTCACTTACCTGGGCCTCTAGCTTATAAAAAACAGATAATTTAATACCCAGACTTGTGTATATCCAAATGTATGCTATTTCCTCCATAGCATGTAGAAGTTAATGAAAGAAGGACATGGTATCTAAGGAGTCTCATTTTAAACAGGGGCTAATTTGTCAGTTACACAGAAGAAAATTGCTTGTAACCTAAATTACTGATGAAAATCAATTAAATAGTTGTCTCAGATAAGTAGTGTGACTGTACTATATAACCGCTTCCTCCCCCTCCCCCACAAAAAAAAATCATAATGACTTAAAACAACAACAGCAACAATAATTTTGTTTGCTTATGATTCCACAATTTGGTCAGGGCGCAGCAGAAGGCTAATATCTGGTGTTAGCTGGGCTCAGCTGGGTGGCTCTTTGCTCACCCAGGATAGTGAGTGTTATGCATGTGACTGCATTTAGCTGAGGCTCAGCTGGGGTGTCTTGGTGCTCCTGTATACAGTGTGTGTCTCCAGGCAGTCTATCACAATCCAGTGACTTACCCTAAGATTTTTTTCATGATGACTGAATTAGAGGCTAAAAGTGGAAGTTAAAAGACCTTCTAAGACCTTTGCTTAGTAGTCCAAGATCATCATTTGAACAGCACTCTATTTGTCTAAGCAAATTATAAGGCCATCTTAGATCAATGGAAGGGGAAATACACTCTGTCTCTCAATGGAAGAAGGGGTATGTATGTATAAGAGAAAGAATTTCTTGTTGGTCATCTTTGAAAATAGTTTACCATAAGATATCCCCTGGCAGCAACATTTCATATCTCTCCCACTTGCAAAATACATGCATTCCTCAAGTCTCATTTCATTGTGGCAACAGCTCAAAATTCAAATCTCATCATCTGCATCAAGTTTGAAAGCATATGAGACTCCTTGATGCAACATTTTTAATGTAGCTATCTGTAAACTAAAAAGACAAGATTTTTTCCCTAAAACACCACATACAGTGGTGTGACATGGATTGGATAACTTCATTAGATGCTCTCATTTAAAGAGGGGTAAAATGTAGTGATGGCAGCAAAATGGTATATAGAAAAGTTCTCAGTCTCTGTTCCCCCATGAAAACTTCAGAAAACAACCAGAAACTAGCTGAACTAATCTTATAGGAGGTCTGGAATAAAGGAAAAGTCTAAAGCAACCAAGCAAATACTCAATACAAAAAAAGAAAGCCACATTCAAATTGGTAGGACATTTCATGGCATTTTTATTCACTTCTGCCCCAGCCCCTCTCTGGTATGGTATGGTCTTGGTCGTGAGGAGACTATAGCCCAATTGAACCACAGAGAGCAGAGCAGACCATACTTTCCAAGCTCTAACCTTTCTGGGGACTGCCTGAAGAACCAGTCTCTGTCTGGCCTAACTTAGATCTCAGGTGGGAAAAAGCAGCAGCCACTGCTTGTGAAAGCCACAGGATGACTATTAACCCACAGATACCTGAGGCAAGAGATTATGGGTGGAGACAAACAATAGACCATCTAAGGCCCCAAGGAGAATGAAAGGTGAGACTCTTTGGGAAATTAAGATATTCAAAAGCAGCCGTGTTTATAGGGGAATTGAGAAAGCCAGACATAAACCCAGGCAAAACACATTCTCAGAAAAGACCTGAGAAGACTCCAAGGTCTCACCTTAGGCTGATCCCTAGGCTCAGAGCATAATGACTTCTTCTGTCTGCAAAGATTACGAGGAGTGGCTGTTTTTTCAAATGCCTAATTTCCACCAAAAAAATCACAAGGTATATACAAAAAATAAATAAATAAATAAAATATGGCATATGTGAAGGAACAAAACTCTCAGAAAGAGAAGATAGAAAGGGGCACAGAGATTATTTGAAGAAGTAATGGCCAAAAATTCCTAAATTTAATTAACTGTGTTAATCTATGAATCCAAGAAATTCAACAAGCTGCAAGTAAGATAAATTCAAATTGGCAGAAACAACTTCATTTCAAACACAACATTGAACTTTAAAACAGCTATCTTAAATATGCTCAAAGAGTTGATGGAAAACACAGACAAATAACTAAATAAAATTAGTAAAAGAATATGATAACTAAGAACATCAATAAGAGATACAGATTATTAAAAGAAAAAAATCTGGAGCTGAAAAAAGCAATAACTAAATTGTAGTAACCACCACAGGAATTCAGCAGATTTAGCAGGCAGAAAAATCGGTGAACATACAGACAGGAAAATGGAAATAATCTAATCTGAGGGGCTAAAAGGAAAAAGAATAGGGAAAAGTGAACAGACCCTAAGAGATATGTGAGGCACCATCAAGCAGATCAATATACATATTATAGGAGTCTTGGAAGGATAAGACAGAAAGAAGCAGAGAGATTATTTGAAGACACAATCGTGAAAAACTTTCTAAATTTGCAAATGTATTCATCTACAAGTCCAAGAAGCTCCACAAGCTACAAGGAGGGTAAATTCAAAATAACCTATACTGAGACACCTTATAATAAAACTGCTGGAAAACAAAGAGAGATAAAGAAAGAATCTTAAAAGCAGCAAGAGAGAATCGGTTTGTCAGATACAAAGGATCCTCTAATATTATCAGCCAATTTGTCATCAGAAACCTTGCTGGCCAGAAGGCAGTGGGATGATGTATTTAAAGTGCTGAAAGAAAAAAATTGTTAATAAAAAATTCTACATCTAACAAAACTGTTCCTCAAAAATGATGAAGAAATTAAGACATTTCTAGATACATGAAAGCTGAATGTGTTCATTACCACTCAATCTGTCCTATAAGAAATGCTAAAGGAAGTCCATTTTGAAATAAAAAGGATGCTAGGCAGTAACTCAAAGTCACATGAAGATATGAAGAAGATCTTTACTTGAGGTAAATACATGGGCAAATATAAAAACCAATATTATTGTAATTTTAGTTCTAACATCAGTTTTTATATTCTACAGAATTTAAAAGACAAATGCAAAAAAAAAAAAAAAAAAGGTAAGTCTCTGTTAGTGAATACACAATATATGGAGTATGTTAGCTGGTTTGTGTTCCCATAAAGGAATATCTAGGCTGGATAATTTATAAAGAAAAGAACTTACTTGGCTAACAGTTCTGCAGGTTGTACAAGCATGGCACAACATCTGCTCAGCTTTTGGTAGAGGCCTCAGAAAGCTTTTACTCATGGCAGAATGTGGAGGTGGAGCAGACATGTCACATGGCAAGAGAGGGGGCAAGAGAGATGCCAGGCTCTTTTAAACAACCAGCTCTTGTATGAACTAATGGAGCAAGAACTCACTTATTACCATGGGGAGGGCACCAAGCCATTCGTGAGGGATCCATCTCCATGACCCAAACACTGGAGGCCCTACCTCCAGCATTGGGATCAAATTTCAACATGAGATTAGAAGGGGACAAAAATCCAAACTGTATCATAGAGTTACAATTTGTGATATCAATTGTATAATGGAGAGAGGAGCTTCATAGAAGTAGAGGTTTCATATGCAACTGAAGTTAAGTTGGTATCAATTTAAATTATGTTGTTATAATTTTAGAATGTTATATGTGATCACTGTCATAACCACAAAGATAATATCTATAGGATATACACAAGGGAAAATGAGAAGATAATCAAAATGTGAAACTACAAAAATGAACTAAACACAAAAGAATGCAGTATTGGAGGGAATGCAGGATGAAAAAGCTATAAAACACCAAAAACAAATAATAAAAGGACAAAAGTAAATACTTCATTCTCAGTAATTACTCCAAATACAAATGGATTAAATTCTCAAATTAAAATAATATATTGGCAGAATGAATTTTAAAAACATGATCCAACTAGATAACCTCTACAAGAGATTCACTTTAATTCTAAAGACATAAATAGATTGAAAGTGAAAGGATGGAAAAAGATATTCTATGCATACAGTAACAAAAAGAGAGCTGGGGTGGCTATAGATAATTAAACTTCAAGTCAAAAAATGTTAAATAGACAAAAAGCATATTATATGTTGAGAAAAAGGTCAACACACCACAAAATAACAATTATAAACATATATGCAGCAAGCATCAGAGCTTCAAAATATATGAAGCAGACATTGGCAGAATTGAAAAGAGAAAAGGTGGTTCTATGATAATAGTTGGAGTCTTCAATATTACACTTTCTATAATGGATAGACTAACCAAAGATCAATAAGAAAATGGAGGATACAATAACACTATCAGTCAATTGGATCTATCAGATATGTATGGAACACTCCACCCAACAAGAGCAGAATATATATTTCCTCAAGTGTACATTGAATGTTTTCCAGGATAGACAATGTATTATACCACAAAGCAAGTCTTACTAAAGTTAAAAAGGTTTTAACAATACAAAGTACTTATGATCACATTAGAATAAAACTAGAAATGAGTAAGAGAGGAAAATTTACAAATAAGTGGACATTAAGCAACACACTCTTTTTTTTTTTTTTTTTTTTGAGATGGAGTCTCATTTTGTCACCCAGGATGGAGTGCAGTGGCACAATCTCAACTCACTGCAACCTCCGCCTACAGGGTTCAAGCAATTCTCCTGCTGCAGCCTCCTGAGTAGCTGGGATTACAGGTGCATGCCACCATGTCCAGCTAGTTTTTGTATTTTTAGTAGAGATGGGGTTTCACCATGTTGGTCAGGCTAGTCTCAAACTCCGACCTCGTGATCCTCGGCCTCCCAAAGTGCTAGAATTACAGGCGTGAGCCACTGTGCCTGGCCAAGCAACACACTCTTAAACGGCCAGTGGATACAAGAAGAAATAGCAAGAAAAATTAGAAAATACCTAAGATAAATGAAAACAAAACCCAAACATAACAGAACTTACTGGATGCAGCAAAAGCCATGCTAAGGGGAAAATTTATAGCTCTAAATACATTAAAATGAAGAAAGATCTGAAATCAACAACTCAAATTTACACATTAAGGGAAGAGAAAATGAAGAGTGAACAAAACCCAAAACTAGCAGATGAAGGAAATAATAAAGATTAGAGCAAAGATAACAAAAACAAAGAATAGAAGAAGAATAAAGAAAATCAGCAAACCAACTATAGCTTTTTTTGAAAAGATCACCAAAACTGACAAAATCCTAGCTAGGTTAACCAAGAAAAAAAGGAGAAGATTCCAATTACTAATATCAGAAATGAAAGTGGGGACATTACCATCGATGCTGCAGAATTAAAAGTATTATAAAGGGGTACTATGAACAATTATAAGCAAACAAATTGTTTAAACTAGATGAAATGAACAAATTCCTAAAAATATGCAACCTACCATGACTAAATTATGAAAAAATAGAACATCTGTATAGGCCTAACTACTAAGATTCAATCAGTAATCAAGGAATCAAAAGTCAAGGATCCAAAATCAATAATCAAACTTCACTGAATTCTACCAAACATTTAAAGAAGACTTAACACCAATCTTTCTCAAATTCTCTAAAGTTGAAAAGGAAGATCAGGCAGGCATGGTGGCTCATGCCTGTAATCCCAGCACTTTGAGAGGCTGAGGAGGGTGGATCACCTGAGGTCAGGAGTTTGAGACCAGCCCAACCAATATGGTGAAACCGTGTCTCTACTAAAAATACAAAAATTAGTCGGGTGTGGTGGTGCGTACCTGTAGTCCCAGCTACTCAGGAGGCTGAGATAGGAGAATTAGTTAAACCCAGGAGGTGGAGGTTGCAATGAGCTGAGATCATGCCACTGCACTCCAGCCTGTGTGACAGAGCAAGACTCCATTTCAAAAAAAAAAATTGAAAAGGAGAGAACACTTCCTAACTTATTTTATGAGGCCAGCCTTGCCCTGACACCAAAGTCAAACAAAGAATTGAGTTCAGCAGCATAGTAAAAGTGCTGTGTACCGTGACTAAGTGGGATTTATTCCTTGATTGTAAGCGTGGTTCAACATACAAAAACCAATGAATATAATACACCACATTAGCAGAATGAAGAAAAAAAATACGTGATCTTCTCAATTGATGCAAAAAAAGTATTTGACAAGATTCAACACCCTCTCAGAATAAAAACACTGCACAAACTAGGAGAAAACTATCTTAACCTAACAAAGGCTGTATATGAAAAGTACATAGCAAATATATGCAATGGTGAAAGGCTGAAAGTTTTTCCCAGAAGATTAGGAACACAATAAGGATGCCCACGCTCACCACTTTTATTCAATATCATATTGGAAATTATAGTCAGAGTAAGAAGGCAAGAGAAATAAATAAAAGACACTCAAATTAGAAAGGAAAAATTAAAATTACCTCTTTTTGCAGATGACATGATCTTATATGTAGGAAACTCAAACAGTCCACACAAAATTTCTCAGAATGAAAAAATTCATCAAAGTTGCAGGACATAAAATTAATACACAAAATCAGTTGTGTACACTAATATAAAACAATGCAAAAGAGGAAATTTGGAAACCAATTCCATTTACAGTAACATCAAAAAGAATAAAATACTTAGGTATGAACTTAACTAAGGAGATGAAATACCTGTACACTGAAAACTGAAAAAAGAATGTCTGAAATAAATAAAAGAAGACCTAACTAAATGGAAAAGTATCCTATGTTTTACAATGAAAGACTTAATATTGTTAAGAGAAAAATACTACCAAAGTGATCTACAGATCTAATGTTGCCTGTCAGAAATCACAGTGTGTTATATAAAAATTTTCTTAACAAATCCTAAAATCTACATGGATCCCAATGGACCCTGAATAGCCAGTGCAATCTTGAAAAAGAACAAAGTTGGAGGACTCACACTTTCTCATTTCAAAACTTAGTACAAAGTTACAATAATCAAAACAGTGTGGTACTGGCAGGAAGACAGACATATAAACTAATAGGATAGAAGAGAAAGACAAGATATAAATTCTTCCATATATACTCAAACGATTTTTGACAAGGGTGCCATTACCATCCAATGGGGAAAAACAGGTTTTTTGGTTGTTTTTTTTTTTTTTTGGTTATTTTTTCAAGAAATTATGTTGAGAAAACTGAATATCCACATGAAAAACAATAAAGTTGCAGCCCTACTTTATATCACATATAAAAATTAACTCAAAATGGATCAAAGACAGAAACGTAAGAGTCAAAACTATAAAACCCTTAGAAGAAAATGTAGAGGAAAAAATTCATAGCTTTGCGTTTGACAATAATTTTTTGGACATGACACCAAAAGCACAGGTAATAAAAGAAAAAAGAGATAAATTTGACACATCAAAATACACTATCCACAGAGTGAAAGAGAACCCACAGAGCCAGAAAAACACATTTTTAAATTATATATCTAATAAAAGATTAATATTCAAAATATATAAACAACTATTACAATTCAACAACAACAAAAACAACAACCCAGCCAATTAAAAATGGGCAAAGGACTTGAATAAACAGTTTTCCAAAGAAGATCTACAAATAACCATTAAGCATATAAGAAGATCTTCAGCATCACTCATCATTAGGGAAACACCAACCAAAAGCCCAATGAGATACTACTTCATTAGGATGGCTATTATTAAAACAAAAACAGACATAGAAAACAAGTGTTGGTGAGAAAGTAGAGAAACTGAAATCTTTGTGCTTTGCTGGTGGGAACGTAAAATTTTGCGGCTGCTGTGGAAAAAATAGTATGGCAGTTTCTCAACAAACTAAACATGAAATTAACATATGATTCACCAATTCCACTTCTAGATATATAACCAAAATAATTATAAAGCAAGAACTCAAACAAATCTGTGTACACCAATGTTTATAAAATCATTATTCAACATCCAGAAGTGGAAATAACCAAAATGCCCAATAATAGACCAAAGAATAAACAAAACATAGTATGTACATACAATGGAATAATATCCAACATTAAAAAGGAATACATTCTGTTACATGTAGCAAGACGAATGGACCTTCACAACGTCACACTAAGACACAAAAGGACAAATATAGTATGACTCCAGTTATATGAGGTACCTAGAACAGTCAAGTTCATAGAGACAGAAAGTAGAATCATGGTTATGAGGGGTTAGGGGAAAGGGTACAGGGAGAGTTATCACTAAGTGGGTGCAGAGTTTCAATTTTGGGGTAAGAAAGCTCTGGAGATGAATAGTGATGATGGTTGCACAACAATGTGAACATACTTAATGCCACTGAACTGTACAGTTAAAAATTGCTAAATGGTAAATTTTATATATATTTTACCAGTTATATACATGAAGGGCACATAGCAGTTTCTGCCTAATAATTCTGAAATTCACTGGGAATATGTCAGTTCCCCAACTCAAAGCAGGGTATATCCTTTGATTAGTACCAGTTCTGTTCCCTGTGATCAGTTCCCTAATTACTCTGGGCTTAGCTGGCTGCCTATAAGAAAGGGCCCAGGCCGGGTGCGGTGGCTCAAGCCTGTAATCCCAGCACTTTGGGAGGCCGAGACAGGCGGATCACGAGGTCAGGAGATCAAGACCATCCTGGCTAACACAGTGAAACCCCATCTCTACTAAAAATACAAAAAACTATCCGGGCAAGGTGGCAGGCACCTGTAGTCCCAGCTACTCTGGAGGCTGAGGCAGGAGAATGGTGTAAACCCGGGAGGTGGAGCTTGCAGTGAGCCGAGATCCAGCCACTGCACTCCAGCCTGGGCGACAAGCGAGACTCCATCTCAAAAAGAAAAGAAAAGAAAAGAAATGGCCCATATTTATAGCAGAATATCTCTTTTAGCCTGCTTCTTTTTATTATAAATTTCTCTGTCCCCTTTAGCCCATGCTGGTGATATTTTTACTAATACGATCCTCTTAAAGACTCTGTGGATTCTCTATCAATCTGATGGAGTTTATCCCATGCCTCAAAGCCACTTCCAAATTCATTACGACACTTATGTTTCTGCTGAGAGAATTTACCTTAAGATTCTTAAAAGCTTCTTTTGTTTAGATGAACGGTCCACCATGTACCACTTTAAATCTTTCTGAAGTCTAAACAATGAGTCTTTCAGCTACACTCATTTCATTTTAACCCTGAGGCTACTTTTACTGACATTACCGTAGATTTGTTATTTTCCATGAGATTATTTATTCTTAGGATTTTTTTTTTTCTGCCATCTGGAAAAACTGGGCCGAATTCTCTATATTTCTTCTAAATTCTGCTTAAAAACTAAACGGTTCATTTTAAGCTCAATTTTCTCTTGCAACACTTCATTATATGCTTCTAAAAGAAGCTTGATAATGTTTTTAGCAGTTTGCTTGGAAGTATTCTTAGCCAGATCCACAAGTTTACTAGGTAATTTTTCTTTTTCCCAGTTACCCCAGATGGCAGTCTTGCTAATTATTCTGACACTACATAACACTATCCGCTCTTTTTTCCAGTGTTCAGTAGCAGTCCCCGCACTAAATGTTCACCATTTTTTCTAGCATTTATAAACTGCTTTTTTTTGCTCTTTTTTCACCATCTCCTTGCTGCCTTCATAGCCCCCTCCTGACATTCAGTCCCAAAGCCAATACCACAGGTTTGAGATTTTTGTGATGACAACACATCCTTTTAGGACAAATCCCTGTTTTAATTATGTATTGTTGCACAAAGTACCTTTAAAACTTAGTTTCTTGAAACAATAATGTTTTAGTATTGTTCATAATTCTGTGGGTTGGCTAGGCTCACCTGGGTGGTTCTGTTCCACCTGGTGTGAGCTGAGGTTACCCTTACAGCTGCATTCAACTTGGCTCAACAACAAATTAGGCCTCTCTCTCATGCCTGGCATTTGATGCTGGCAATCACCTGGGTGCCTCATTCCTCTCCTATGTGGCCTCTCTTTTCCAGTAGTCTAAATTAGCATTTTTGTAACATGGTATCTGCATTCCAAAAGAGAAAAAGTAAGAAGCTTCCAGATTTGTTTTTGTTTTTTTGTTTTTCTTTATTTTAAGATGGAGTCTCGCTCTGTGGCCCAGTCTGGAGTGGGGTGCAATGGGGTGATCTCGGCTCACTGCAACCTCCACCTCCTAGGTTCAAGTGATTCTCCTGTCTCAGCCTCCTGAGGAGCTGGGATTACAGGTGTGAGCCACCGTGCCTCGCTGCTTCCTAGGCAGCGTGACTAGGACTGAAATCAGCATTTCTTCCACATTCTATCTGTCAAAGCTAGTCCCAAAGCCAGTCAAGTTTCAGTGAAAGGATAAACCACAACCTAATAAAAACAATCATGTCTATTACATCAAATATAGGATATAACTTTAGTTATATACAATGATGACATAATTTTTATCACTTATTGTTGTTTATTTTATAAGCTTATTGGAAGAGATCTTTTAGACATAACTAGCCAGATTTGTTATCAACTATCACTATTTTACAAACAGAAAAAAGTGTAATAAATTATTCAAGGCATTTTCAAAATTTCTTCATAGTCACAGTCTGATTTCAGAGTCAACATTTATGTTTATCTCACAATATCATCCTCTGTACCATCAAGTGCATTGATGAGGGAGCATTTTTTTTTTTTTAGACGGAGTTTTGCTCCTGTTGCCCAGGCTGGAGTGTAATGGCATGATCTCGGCTCACTGCAACCTCTGCCTCCCAGGTTCAAGAGATTCTCCTGCTTCAGCCTCCCAAGTAGCTGGAATTACAGGCGCCCAATACCACACCCAGCTAATTTTTGTATTTTCAGTAGAGACCGGTTTTACCACATTGGCCAGGTTGGTCTTGAACTCCTGACCTCAGATGATCCACCTGCCTTGGCCTCCCAAAGTGCTGGGATTACAGACATGAGCCACCACACCCAGCAGCATTTCTTAAAAGAGAATTCCACTATTCTATCTGGAATTTTTCTTCATGCTGCTAACATGCGTTCTTCAAGTTTTCATGCTGATATTTTCTTGGTTGAAGGAGAGGCAGTCACATCATTCCTTTGTTGCATTAAATTTCCTTTGGAGAGACGTGGCTATTCCTCTTACCTTGGGTTGCACTGCTTGGCCTATTTTAGACAATCTTTTTGCAAATATCTCAGAGGCAGAATTTTCCACAATTTCATGTTTGGGGATCCCTTCCTTTCTGAGGACCGAGTAGTTGGTCTTTATTTCGCAAGAAAGTGTGTAATTATGGCAATTTCACAGTTATGAATATTTGCTCCACAGATAACAATTTTGTGCCACTACTTTGTTTCTGTGCCTTCTGCCTTTACTGTAACTTTTTGCATCAATGTCAAGTCAGAGTGTAATCTTTTAAAATATATTTAAAATTACAATTAAACTCAATGAATATATGAGTAGTAATAGCCAAGTTCATGCCTGCGCAGTCAATGGCAACTATGCCTTGAATGTTGCCTGGCTCTCAGTGTTAAATACCATAGATTGTAATTTGAATCTCAATTTTAGAGATGTTAAAATGTAAAAATATATATGTAATATTCACTGAGTTTCTTCTGGGTATCCAGTGGTGAGCTAGGGGCTGTCTGATGATATATTTTAAAGATCTAAAGTAGTGCTTGTTCTCAGGGGATGTAACAAGAAAAGTTTCCCAAATGAAACAGATAACCATGATAAATGGCACAGAATACATTTTAAAGTAAATGACACAATTAGTAACACCTTAGAAATGACAGGGAATGTCAGAACTGAAAGGGATGTGAATGGCAGAGTCCATTCATAGTGACTTTATATTGTGTTGACTCTTTATATCTTTTCCTGATTTTCTATTTTTTGTATTTTTCTTATTCATATATAAAAGTTTTCATATATTCAAGATATTGATATTTGTGGGTTATAAGTCTTTGAAATACCTTGTTCTTGTTGGTAGCATGTTTTAAAAATTTGTTTAGAAGTCTTTGACCATATAGCAGTTTGAATCTACATGGCAATAAAAATGTATCCATGTTTCCCTCTATGATGTATAATTTTTGTTTTATTTTTGAAATACTTTACTGCTGGATATTTGTTCATATCTTCTAATTTTTAAATTGTGGCTTTTCATATTTATCTTTTTGATATACCTGGGATTTATTTTTGTGTATGGTGTGAGATAGGAATTTAATTTTTTCTTATGAAATGATCTCAGGATAGTTTACCAAAAAGTCTACCCTTCCTCACAACATCCCTGATTTGTAGGTGCCTTCAGTTAGAGTACTTAAAACTCTGACTTCTTGGAAAATAGAATTCTACCTTGAGAACATAAAATAATAATCAAATTATATTATGTAAGGGCTGAAACAGAAGAGAGATATACTTTGATATGTACTTTCTTTACCTTTTGATGTTAGAGATAAATTCTGATTAAAGGTATGGGCCTCTCTCTAAAAGGAAAAAAAAAAATGCACAAACACATTAAAAATGTTGCATGATATTTCAAGCGTTCCCAGATCACTTGAAGCCTATACATAAACCCCTCCTCAATTTAGAGTGGGGAAAGTGGGAGGATGGTGGCATATTACCCCAAAACTCAGATACTGTATGACAGAACCTGAAGGAAAATCCAGGAATCCTGTGTCTCTTCCCTGTATCATTCCACATGTATATGTACAGTAGATCGTTAATGCAGAATGGAGAAATATCACAAATTTGTGATCATGCCTGAAAAGAATCAAATAATTGATGCCAAAATATCCAAAATAGTAGCATGAGTTTCATTTTTGATCTGAATCTAACGGTTAATTGTAGATGAAAGATGGAATTCTGTAGTTGTAAAGAAAATGTTGAATTTGAGAGAAGGAATTTAATTTGTTAAGTTCTGTTCCCCACTTAGCCAGAAGGCCTCTTACAGCAGATTATTTCTCAGTTGATTTATGGCTTTGGCACCCTATAAATAATCATTGGAAGACCTAATTTGTTTGTTATATGCAAATTACCTAGGTGAGCTTATTAAAGATAAGGTTGGACTGGTATCAAATGTAACTCAAGACAAGAAGGATTAAGGTGTTTTGTGATTGATTGAGCAGGAAGTTGAAAGTCAGCAACAAGATAGATTGATGTGTTCAGCAGGACATTTTGAATCAAGAGTTATAACACATAATATAGAAAACTCAGTTAATAAACTAACCAAGAAAAGAATGATTTGACTTTGGAGGGACAAAATAATAGGAACTTGGTCAAGGAAATTAGGGAAATTTGGGATTAACGGTATTTTTCCTTTCAAAATAGTAAAAGTTAAAGGCTAAGGAAACGAACCCAGTTAGTGATTAAAGTTCAATGATGATGACAAACTTGCTGGTGGTTTTGGTGATAGTGATGCAGATATTTCTTTAGCCTTATCACTCTGGGGAAAAAAGTCAAAACTCTCAGTTCTTTTTTTTTTTTCTTTTCTTTTTTTTTTTTTTTTTTGAGACAGAGTCTCGCTCTGTCGCCCAGGCTGGAGTGCAGTGTTGTGATCTCGGCTCACTGCAAGCTCCGCCTCCCGGGTTCCCGCCATTCTCCTGCCTCAGCGTCCCGAGTAGCTGGGACTACAGGCGCCCGCCACCTCGCCCGGTTAGTTTTTTTTTGTATTTTTTTAGTAGAGACGGGGTTTCACCATGTTCGCCAGGATGGTGTCCGATCTCCTGACCTCGTGATCCGCCCCTCTCAGCCTCCTAAAGTGCTGGGATTACAGGCTTGAGCCACCGCGCCCGGCCAACTCTCAGTTCTTGACTGAGCCCAAGTTGCCAAACCTGTGAAGCTCTAGCTCCCATCCAAGCTGGTTTGATGTGAGACTGTATTCTAAGAAAGCTCTTGGCCTCCATGACCCCGAAGCAGTTCCTAATTGCTCCAGTGAATCTGAGTAACTGAAAAAAATGATGCTACATCTCCAGGGAGGTAGTTTTGTGGAGCTGACAACCTGGCTTCTCTGAACTAGTCATGAAGCTTGCTCTTGGGCAAGCAGCCTCTGCATGTTTCATAAAACTAGTAGGCTTACATGACTTTTCCTCTCATGGAAATAAACTACATTACACCATCTTTGTGATTCATTGTCCTGTTTAATTTGTTTGTTATTCCTAGCATTCTACCCAACCAGGAAGCGAATTTCAGTCCCACTTTCTTTTTCTCCCTCAATCTTCTTTCCCCTCCAAGTGTATGCCTTTCACTTTTCTCCTGCCTTTTCAGAAATTCTTTCCTCTACCTACTTTTCCCACCATCACTTGAGAGTCTTCTTGCTCCACAGGCTCACTGAAAAATTCTGCTCCATTGTTTTACCTTGAGGCCTTCATTACACATTGGTGGTCATAGCAATACTACTAATGGCAGTAGTAAAAGTGGCCATGGTGATGTAATAATAATAGCCGTAGTATTTGTTATTTTTGTAGAGGTGCAGCAGAAATAACATCACGCTCTTATGTCAAGTTTTTAGCAAATCTTCCCATTGCTATCTCGTCAATCCTCCCAAAAATTAGTCTCACAAATCTTTGGAATTTTGGCCATCAATTAACAAAGTACCATTTATTGAGAACTAAGTCACAGAAATGTAAACTATGGCTGCCAACCTTAAAGATCTTGCAGAGTTAATTGAAAAGTCACTTGACTATAAGCCAAATAAGTGAACAGACTTTAGTGCTGTAAAATTTTAGAGAAAATAGAGACATTGCCCTGGGGTGGTCAGGGGAGGCTTCTAGAAGGTGACAGAGCTTGGCTAGGCATTGGAAATGGGATTGGGCATTCCTGATAAGAGGGACGCAGTGAGAAAGGGCATGAATGTGGGGAAAGGGGCCAGAGAAAATGAAGCAGAAAAATAAAACGAAGATCCAGTCCCATCATCAGAGGAAATTATAAAAGGTATGATATGAAAGTGAATTCTTTTATAATGAAGCCAATATCTTACACAAAGAAAAAACTATATATGTATACACATATGTCACTTTAGTCAACAACTCACTTGTGCAGGAAATACTATTTGAGACTCAGAATAATTTTTCAACTCAGGAACTCAAGTATTTCTATATTTCTGGAAAAATTACACAGCTCACTGCAATCACTTTGTTTTATCTTCCTAGAATTCCGATTATATCTTTTAACTTCTCTTTCCTACTTTGCATCATTTTAGTTCTTTGTGCTGTATCTTAAGTAATTTCTTGGATCTGGCTTCAAATTCACAGAGAGAAAGAGAGAGAGAGAAAGAGAGTGTGCGTGTGTAAAAATATATATGTATACATACATATATAGTCTATTCTTCATCCATTGAGACTTTTTAAATTTAAATTATTTTTTATTTCTAGAATTTCTATTTAGTTTTTTGTTCAACTATGCCTGTTTTTTTTTCATGAAATCCCATTATGAATGCTACTAATTTAATCCTTTATCTTTTTGAATATTTTAAACATATTAATTTCAAAGGCCCTTTCTTCTTTCTCTATTGCCTATTAGTTTGGGCTATGTTCTTTTTTTTTTTTTTTTTTTCTCATTCACCAAATGTACAAGAAATCATACATTGGCTTTCCCTGTGCACGTTGTAATTCTCACCCATCAGTTCATCTTCAACAGGAATTATCTTCTAGGAGAACCCAGGCTCATGCTGACAGATTACAGGATTATCTCAATTTTGGTTTTCTCAGATAACCAAAGATTTACCACTTGACCAGTTTTTATGTTTGTTTTTCAGTTCAGGGGCTTTTGAAACATTCAGTTAAGCTGAAAATTAGATCCCCATATTCCTATGAATGTATGCATGAGACTTGAAGTTTTTAAGAGTGACAGTGGCTAAACAGAGCCCAGAATTGGGGAATAAATTTCAGGCAATGTTCACAAGGCCAATGAGTAGAATTATTCTAATGAGATTGCCTTTTCCATCTTTTCATCTTCATTCTATCCCTGCATGGTTCTTCTTTTCAGTCATCATATTGGTGTGCCTTAAAACAACTACCACTATGAATCACCTTTCATGAATCTGTGGGTTGACTGGGCTTAGCTGGGTGGTTTTTCTGTTCTAACTAGTATCAGTTAGGGCTGCAGTCATCTGGAGACTTGATGGGTTAGTACTTCTGTAAGGACTCACTCATCTGATGCTTTGGGTGGTATCATCTGGAAGTCTGGGCTCGGCTATGTGATTCTTTGGTTTGATGTGGTATTGGCAAGGGCTGCACTTATCTGGAGGACTGACTTGGTTAGAACATTCTAGAAGGTTCACTTATTTGGCTGAAGTCAGTGCTGTCTATCAGCTGAGGGTATAGTTGAATCTGTGGATCGGAGTGTCTCAGTTTTTCTCTGTGTGATCTCACCATGTGGTTTGGACTTCTCACAACATGGCAGTTGGGTTCCAAGAAGAGGTGCTATCAGTGACAAAGGTGGAAACTGCAGACCCCTTAAAGCCCAGATCCAGAAGATGCACTGTAGAACTGTTATCACATTCTTTTGGTCCAAACAGGCCAGAAGACTAGCCCAGATTTAAAGATAAGGGAAACAAATTCTACCTCTCTATGGCAAAAGTGGAAAAGAGTTTGTAGTCATCTTTAAGATACCTCAGTTAACATAATAAAGACTCCCAAAATAGTTTCTTAAAGAAGATAGGTTTGTTTTTCACTCTTAAATGGTAAGTCCAAGGATGTGTTATCCAGATCTTGATTGCAGCTTTATAATGTCATTAGCAACCCAGACCCCTTTATAATGTCATAACAACCCAGCCACAGGGTGGCTGCAAAAACTCCAGCCATTACAACCAAGTTTCAGGCAGAAACAAATGGATAGAACAGACAAGCAAAAGGGATCTAACAACTAAGTCAGTCCTTGGAAGAACTTTTCTTGAAGCTTCCCATGGGCTATTGTTTACATCTCATTGGCCTCTCCTTCTACAAGAGAACCAACAATAGTAACACCAAAAAGAAAGCATACCATCACGTCGGAGATGTTTTTAAATGTTTCCTTGTTTAACAGGTGGTGGATATGAGCTCAGTAAAAGAAGGCAGTGAATCCCAAACAAATCTATTTCAGTCCCTTTTCTTTCCATCCCCACCGTCTTGTTTGCACTTGGCAAGGACTCTCACTGTGGCACTGTGAGAGTGTGTTTGTGGTAGACTAATTTTGGTATTCTATTGAGACAGATGCATACAGCATCATGAGAATAAGGGACATGCTTTAGCCTGCAGGCTGCTGACACGATGGTTGCAGGGTACTATTTAGAGAAAAATTTTAGGGCTCCTTATTAATAAAGGTCCATTTGTAAGCCTAATTACACCCTTGCCAAATAATAGAGTTGACTTTTGTGGCACTTCCTCTTCTGTTTAAACTGGAGATGTTCTTTATCAGCAGGTTTCAGTTGTCAGCCAAGTTTGTGCTCAGGGCCCCTGCTGCACACTTTTATAGAGTTCCTTCTTTTTAGGTCTGTTCTCCTGTCTCACCTCCTTGTCCTAGGTTCAGTGACTACAGAGAATTAAGAATCCCTCTGAATAGAGAAATTCATTCCCATATAGGTAGTGCTCACTAATAACAGCTTTATCTTCCAGCCCTCTTGTAGGAATGTGCTCTTTAGAAGAGGACTGGTCAAAGCCATGCTTCACATCCCCCAGGATCATTCTTCCCTGGTGATATTAGAGGCACAACACCTAGCCTGTGAGGCAGAGGGCATCTTAGGGGCCCTTCTCACAGTCTATATGTTCACAAAGTCCCTTCTACCTATATGCAAGGCCAGTCCCAGGCCTGTAGGACACAGTGACTGTGTGGCATATTTAAAGAGGAGACTCCACACCTGCTCACTCTGCATTTTCTCTGTAGCAGGAGTCAGCAAACTACAGCCTAGGGGCCACCCTGTTTTTGTAAATGAAGTTTTACCGGAACATGGTAGTGCTCATTTGTTTATATATTGTCTATGACTTCTTTCATGCTTTACAATGGCAGAGTTGTGTTGTTTTAACGGGGACCAAGTAGCCCACAAAGCCTAAACCGTTTGCTATTGACTATGTAAAAAATTTGCTGTTTACGGATTGCTGCTCTATGGTGTCCAAGACAGAATTGGTTCTCTCTGAGGCTGTGGTTCTTAGCAGAGGGTGGGGTGATGACTGGAGACATATGGCAATGACTGGAACATTTTCGGTTGCCATGATTGTGGGGAGGAGGGTTTTGCTACTGGCATCTAGTGGGTAGCGGTCAGGGATGCTGTTAAATATCCTATAATGCATAAGCCTGATGCTAACAACAAAAGATTACCCAGTCCAAAATGCCAAAGTTGAGAAACCTTGCTACATGGAAATGGGTGTCCTATAAGACTATTATTGTTTTTCATTCATTTATTCTACAAATACATATTGAATGTGTATTATGTACCAGTCATAGTTATGAGATGGGCAGGTTGTATGCAGATAGATAGATGATTGATAGATAGGTAGGTAGGCAGATAGATAGATAGATAGATAGATAACAGATAGATATATAGAGTCATTTAACACACACAACAGATTACAAACTTAGTACTATTATTATTTCTATTTTACAGGTGAGAAATCTGAAGCTCAAGGAGGTTAATTCACCTAAAATCATCTAATCAGTAGTAAAATGGGATTTTTACCTACTGCTTGCCAAGTACTCTTTACTTTAATAAACAAGGATTTTAATGGAGAAAAAGTTGCATTCTGAAGCTAGACAGATCTGCATTCAAATGCCAGTTTTCCACTTACATGCATGTGAAATGGAGACAGTAAAACCTGCTCTGAAGGAGGCAAGATTGAATGAGACAGTGTGCTGAAAGCACTCTGTGACAGAGCTTGTAATACTGGGTGCAACAAAAATGCTAGTTTCTATTATTTTATTTTTGGTCCTGAATACAAATGTCCTCAGACATCTGGAAACCAACTCATCCAGCCACATTCTAGAATTACGAGTGCCAAAACAGAACAGCAAAAATACGCCATTTTCTCTACCAAAACATGAACTGATTTTCTCAGTTATTTCAGCCTCACAGAGAAGGTGGCAGCTTCCACAAATGGCAGGACCTGTTCTTTAATACGGGCTCTGGAGAGAGAGCGTTTCCCATTCTGTCCAGCTCAGCCTCTCCCTGCAGAGCTGCTGGAGCTGGGATGACCCCCGGGAGTGACAGTCTGTCAGCCAGCAACGCAGGGCCTAATCGCCACGCCTGCACAGCCCCGCTCCAAACACTCCTGTGGAGCACTTGCAGCTGTCAGGAAGGTTTCTCCTGACGGGAGAACACAATTGCACATTTTCAGAGTTAAGGAATAAACACATACGGCAGCTGGAGATGGGGAGCCAACTGCACTCAGAGTGGACTTCACAGCCCATCAACAAACAGGACTCTCTCTGCCTTTAACCAGCGGGCTTTGTCTTTTTTATTTCTCCTTTTGCCCAAAAGCTTGACACTTTACAAAGTTAAGTCTATTGCATTGGCCATGTCATTTCTAGACAAATGAAATAGTTTTGGCTCTGAGGTAATTAGAGAATTATAGTATCACAACCTGGGCTTCAAGGAAGAACTCACCAGGTTCTTCTCCATTCAGCTCAGCATTGCACCTAAGTCTTCTCTCTCCTCCTCTGATCCCTTCTTTCCTCAGCCACTCCATAATTGCCCGGTCTTCTTGTACCCTCCCTCCTGGTACGCTTCCTGAAATTCAGTTTGGCATCAGCATCACTGGCAGACAGAAATAAAGATGAAAAAGTTAGTCTCTAACCTTGGGAGATCCAGGTCCCAAGGGGGAGTCCAGGCTGTGGAGAGACCACATAGTACTCTTTTTCTGTGCACACAGACGTTAAAAGATAACTAATCATATTGCCTCCAGTTCTGTTGTTTTCTGACTACAGCTGAGAGCAAAGGTATAAAGCTCCCCACCTTGTAAAGAGAGAAGCCACTACCTGTGAATAACTTGCCGAAGGGCAGTCCCTCAAAATGTCCATCAAGTCCTGCCTCACAATTCATCCCTAGGGAAGGATACAGAATTGATGAGGGAAAACTGGACAGAAGGATTTCTTAGTGACATCAGAGTGATTCCCACACATTCTATACACAACTATGCCTAAAGCATAGTTTTTTATCCACATCCCAAGTGGGCAGAGACACTGGCGTCAGTAGAGTTTACTCCCTACATAAACCGAAGCACCTTCTAGACATGGAAACATACCTGAGCCAAGCCAGAACCTCAAGGGTGGATGTTGGCATTGCAAATAAGGCTATCTTATTTTGGCATTTCAAAAGGGGCAAGATCTGCTCCCATCCCAAGAGCCCCAATGTAAAGCCTGCTATGGACCAGCCACCCACATACCAAAGCTTCCAAGTAGCCATCTCATTTGGAAGTGAATAAAGCATCTCAGAGAAACAGACCTGCATGACAGCAGAGGAAATGCATACCAACCATTCATACAACACGCCTTGTGCTTAATTAACAAATCCGAAAGACAGCAAAGGATAAGGAGATGTTGAAGGAAATCAGCAGTTCAGAAGAAAATGTCTCTGTTTTGTGTTGCTCTGAAGGAATACCTGAGGCTGGGTAATTTATAAAGGAAAAGAGTTCACAATTTTGATGGCTGGAAAGTTCAAGATTGGGCATCTGCATCTGATGAGGGCCTCAGGCTGCTTCCACTCATGGCAGAAAGCAAAGGGAAGCCAGCTGTGGAGAGATCACATGGCAAGAGAGGAAGTCAAAAAGAGAGCAGGGGAGGTTCCAGGCTATTTTTAATAACTAACTCTCCTGGGATCTCATAGAGTGAGTACTCACTCAGTCCTGAGGAAGGCCATGAATCCATTCAAGAGGGATCTGCTTCCATGACACAAATACCTTCCATTAGGTCCCACCTCCCACACTGGAGTTCAAATTTCAACATGAGGTTTGGAGGAAGCAACCATCCAAGCCATCACAGAGAAGAGCCAGACAATACCTGACTTCAGAGGAAAGGGAGATTTTAAGATCCATAATGAAAATATGCTGAGAGAAATTTAGGACAATATATATAAAAAACAAGAATAAGTTACCACCAAAACAAGAATAAGAAGCTGATTTTAAAAATAAGTATTAGGGCCAGGTGTGGTGGCTCAGGCATATAATCCCAGCACCTCGGAAGGCCAAGGTGGAGGATCACTTGAAGCCAGGTTAGAGACCTGCCTGGGCAACATAGCAAGACTCTATCTCTATTTTTAAAAAGGTATGCATTAGCAATTAAAAATATAATAGTCTAAATTAAAACAAATCCAATGTGTTAAAAGAACTTATTAGGGAAATCTTCTAAAATGTTCAGCAAAATAACAAAGAATTAGAAATACGAGATTTTTTAAAAGGAAGTAAGAAACACAGGGAATAAACCAGCGGATCAATAACTAGCTAATAGCAGTTCCAGGTAAAAAGGAAAAGAAAACATGAAGAGGAGAAAATAGTCAATGAAAAATGGAAGAAATTTTTCCAGAGCTTGGCAGATTGACAAGGCTTAACCACAACCTAGTAGGATTTTTAAAACTTTTTTAAAGGCCTTAATTGAATGCTCGTGAATTTAAGAACACCAATGATAAAAATAATATCCTAGAAGCTGTCAGAGAAAAACGAAAAGCAGGTCACCTACCAAAGAAAATTTCCCATCCAATTGGCAGCAGTCTTCTCATCAACAATACTGGATGCTGGAAGGCAATGGTGCAACGCCTTCAATGTTCTGAAAGAAAATGATACAGAAATTAGAATTTTATACGTAGGAAAGCTACAGAGAGTGAAAATAAATATTCTCATTATCTACAAACAAGGCCATAATACATATATGCAAGGTCATAAAGTTTACCTAACATGCTATGAAAAAAATTATTAAAGGATGTAGTACTTCTGTAAATAAAAATGGAATCTAGAAATAAGAAGTCGACCAGGCATGGTGGCTCACACCTATAATCCTAGTACTTTGGGAGGCCGAGGCAGGAGGATCACCTGAGGTCAGGAGTTCGAGACCAGTCAGGCCAATATGGCAAAACCCTGTTTCTACTAAAAAAAACTACAAAAATCAGCCAGGCGTGGTGGCACATGCTCGTAATCCCAGCTATTTGGGAGACTGAGGCAGGAGAATCCCTTGAACCCAGGAGGCAGAGGTTGCAGTGAGATGAGATTGTGCCACTGCCCTCCAGTCTTGGTGACAGAGGGAGACTCTGTCTCAAAAAAAAAAAAAAAAAAAAAAAACAGAAAGAAAGAAAATAAGAAGTCATGGACTCTTAAGAAACAAGGAGACTACTACAGAATGCAATAAGGAAAAATACCAACTTGACATAAATTAGAACCAGCAGCTGCAGCATTCCAAGGAAAGTTTCTTCAAAGCAAATACATCTTATTCAACAACTACTATGATCTAAGGAAAAGCTGAAAGATCCAAGTACTTTGCTAAAAATGGTACAGCTTCTTTTCTCAAAAAGAAAACTAAGAAATGTAATTATAAGTCCCATTAACAAGAAAGTCGTGAATCAAAAGCAAAACACACTAAAATATGCAGTAATTTAAGTAATTTATGGCATATTAAAAAAAACAAAATCCCACTGGCATTGGCACCTGGCACATTCTCTTACAAGCAGCACAAGTTTAATAACATAAAATTATATGTATTTTCTCCATAGGCTTAATCACACTATTTAGTTCTGTTGTAAATAATATTTATATATCATAATGATATAACTTGTATTTATTAATTTCTAGTATTTTGAATAAGCCTATGGACAACACACTTATATAATTACATTACTTAATATCAGTGTCAAAACTTGGATAATATAAAAATAAAAATAATTATAAAGCTGATGCACAATTTACGAATCAGAGAAGTGAGAGAAAAAAATGTCAAGTAATATAGAGGTTTAAATTTATTTCTAAATAATGATGAATTAAGAGATGATCTCTAAAGCAGATAGAACCAAAAGAAGAGGTTTTAGTATATTATTTAAAGTTATAAAAATCATCCATAAATCCCAAAATAATAATTTAGCCAAGAAGTTCAAGGGAGACATAGAAAGAAAGGTAAAATTAGTATGCGTGGGTGAGTTAAATGGAAATTTCCCAAACAAGGGTGTCTATAAGAGCTATTATTTAGAATTAGGTAGTAACCAAAGGAAAAATAAAAATCTTACAAGAAATGAGAGTGGGGATAAGAGGACCTTTTTTTGTTGTTTTTTGTTTTTGTTTTTTGAGATGGAGTTTTGCTCTATTGCCCATGCTGGAGTGCAGTGGTGTGATCTCGGTTCACTGCAACCTCTTCCTTTCATGTTCAAGCAATTCTCCTACCTCAGCCTCCCAAGTAGCTGGGACTTCAGGCACCTACCACCACGCCTAGCTTATTTTTGGATTTTTAGTAGAGATGGGGTTTCACCCTATTGGCCAGGCTGATCCCGAACCCCTGACCTCAGGTGATCTGCCCACCTCGGCCTCCCAAAGTGCTGAGATTACAGGCATGAGCCACCGCGCCTGGCCCAAGAGGACTGTTATTTTTTAAACCATTGTACCCTGTAGTATTTCAATTACTCTTTTTCCTAGATGTATTATTTTTATAATTTATAAAATAGGGAGTGACAACAAAACAGGTATACTTCCTAAGAAACAAATTTGGAGACATTATGGATTAGTGCAAGAGTCAGGTTGCCTAGCATAGCTTTTACCCACATATTTAATGTTCAATACATATTCAACTGAAATTGTATTAATTTGGTAACAAAATAAAATTAAAATTCTGCTGAGCCAAGACCAGGATCTCAAGTAGGTACAATGGCATAGCAAGAAACACCACCATAATTTGCAAAGCTACATAAAGGTTTTGTACTCATTCTATAAGTAGGTTATAAAACATTGGCAGATAAAAAATTATGAACTCCAGTGTTAGATTCAGATGACATAACTTAAGTACATAGTGTGCATCAGACTAAACATTATTCTTTGTTGCTGTCAGTAGCAAGCACCTTAGTCCCACTAACCTTTCATTGTTCTCTTTCACTGATCAGCTAACATCCAGATTTATAATAGACGTTTCATGTCTTCTACCATCTGACAGTACTCAACCCCTCTAAACTCATCCCCTATTACTCACATTTCCAGCTGAAGATAAAACTAAACCAAAGCAGCTGCCTCCAGAAACTTGGGCAATAAAAAGACATAAATGTGACTTTTTTTTTTTTTTTTTTTTTTTTTTTGGTATTCTCTAGTGCCCAAATTGTGCTTTTTAAATACCACTTCCCACTAAGAGGAACCAGAGCTGCTTGGAGAAATGGTCAATTTCAGGTTTAGGGTCAATTATGTAATATGGGAGCCAAGCACATCTTATCATACACATTTCGTTTCCCTTCTACGTAAAATCTTGCTTCCTGATAATATTGGCATAATTTATTTGCTTTACCTCATATGAAAATTAAATAGTTTTCAAAATTATAATGCCAGTGTTGCTTCTAATATAAAAATACTAAACAGAGTCAATTCTCCTTGTTCTGAGAATATGCAAGGTCAGCTAGAGAATTGTGTTCAACAGTCACTTGAAGTTAATTCTTCTCTTTAATTTTATATACAATTTGATTAATTCATTCCAATTTATTTTTGGCTTTAAAGTTTGCTTTTCTTTCAGCACAATAAGACATTTACAAAGTTCAAATGTCAAAACTATATGTAGGAGTGACATCAGCAAGGTGGAATAGGAGATTCCAGACCTTTCTCCACACCCTCCCCTCAACAGAGACATCAACCAGCAATAATCCACAGACAAAAACATCTTAGTGAAAATGCCAAAATGTGGAAATAAGCCTGAGTCACCTGTGTGTTCCATGGAACTAAATACTTATGAAAGAGTATTAAGAAACAGTCTTGCTTGGACTGCATTGCCTTTCCTGGTCCCACAAATCAGCACAGTATCACATGGAGAGGATTCTCTAATCCCTCAGTCTCTATAGTTGGAAAAGAGAATCAGGAAGGTGAACATCCAGTTTTCCCAACATTCCAAGATGCTTCCCAGAAAGCCCACTCCACCTCTTAAGGAATGTAAGTGAAACTGCATGACTAGACCAAGTGGGATCTGCTGAAAACAAAGCAAGGAGGTAAAATCTGCAGAGATCAGCACGCAGATTTTGGTGAAAGCTCAGTGTACCTGTCAGTAATGGCACTCAATTAGAGATACCAGCTAAGAGCAAAGCTAACCCTCAAAGCCAAGCTGGTTGCTCCCAGAAGAGGTGGGAAGTGCTGCCTGGCTTGAACCCCTAAACAGGTAACCTCCAGGCCCAGCAATAGACCCTAACTCTGGGCCCCACCCAGGGAGTGAGATGACCACCACAGCAAATTTCAACAGGAAGGAGGCACTAGTTCTGCCACATGCTGAGAGTTTAATCAGTACTTCTCTCAGCCTCAAAGTCCACTCCCAGACCCTGCCCAGAAAGGGAGGCAATTCTTATCTGTGCGCTTCTGCTGAGCATAGCCATTGGTCCATTCAGCCTGATTCATTTAAGTGTGGAGTCCCTTCTGAAACTCTGTCCAATTGCTGGACTCAAATAGCAGTAGCTTCCGACCAGGGAATACACCCTGTGGCCCAGCCAGATTAGAGGTGATTACAGTGCCCACACAGCAGCTCAGCCTGATAGTAAAACTCAGCCAGAGGTCTTTTTGGATAGCAGAGCCTAAACAGCCGCTCCACCCAAATTCAGAGCAAAGGCCATAGCCCTGCTATCTGAACAGCCTGAAAGTAAGCTCTGCCTGCCCAGGGTCGTTGCCAGCTGGCCCATCTAGAATCACAGGCTAGATTAACTGGTTGGTGAAGGCCTATCTCTGCCAAAGAATTCCTGCAGAAGTTGGAAAACATGGTTGTCTCCACAAATATATAAGCACCGACACAAGGACACAGGAATTGCAAAGACTCAAGAAATCATGACACTTCCCAAAGAAACTAACAAATCTTCAATAACAAACCCTAAAGAAAGAGAGATCTACGAAAGTCCAGGAAAAAATTTCAGAATAATTCTCTTAAAAATTCAGTAGACTTCAAAAACATATGAATTTTAAAAGCAAATAAAAGTTGGAAAACAATACACAAACAATGCAAGAAGTTTGATAAAGAAATGGGAACAATTTTTTTAAAAACCAAACAAATCCTAGAGATAAAGAATACAATGACTAAACCGAAAAATGCAATAGAAGGCACAAAGAGTTGGCCTAATCAAGCTGAAGAAAGAATTAGTGAACTCAAGGACAAAACATTTGAAATTACCCAATCAGAAAAGCAAAAGGAAAAAAAAAATTTAAAAATGAAGAGAGCCCATGGGAATTATGGGACACCATCAGGAGATATAACCTATGCATAATGGCCATTCCAGAAAAAGAAGATAAAAAGAGGCAGAAAGCATATTTAGAGAAATAATGGATGAAAACTTCTTTAATCTGAGTAAAAAATCAAGGTCTATGTACAAGAAGTTCAGAGATTACCAATTAAATTCAATCCAAAGAAGGACATTATATAATAATTAAAAGGGTCAACTAATCAAGAGGATATAACAATTATAAATATATATTTACCCTACATTGGAGCACATAAATATATAAAGCAAACATTAAAAGATCTAAAGGGAAAGATAAATTATAATGCAGGGGAATTTAATACACCACTTTCAATACTGGACATATTATCCAGACGGAAAACTAATAAGGAAACATTGGACTTGAACAACACTTTAGACCAAATGGGCCTAACAGACATATACACAGCATTCCATCTAACAACAACAGAATGCCCATTCTTTTCAAGTGTACATGAAACATTTTCTAAGATACATCATATGTTAGGTCACAAGAGAAATCTGAGCAAATTTAAGAAGATATGGAAATCATATCATGTATGTTTTTTCTGACCACATGGTATAAAACTAGAAGTGAATAACAAGAAGAATTTCAGAAAATTAACAAATACATGGAAGTTAAGCAACATGTTCCCGAATAATCAATAGGTCAGTGAAGAAATTAGAGAGAAATTTTAAAATATCTTAAGACAAATGCAAATGAAAACAGCATTTTAAAATTTATGGGATGCAGCAAATGCAGTTATAAGAGGAACATTCATAGCAATAAATGTCTACTTCAAAAAAGAACAAAAAGTGCAAATAAACAACTTAACATTATACCTCATGAAAAAAATACAAAAAGGGGAACAAACTAAGCCCAATATTAACAGAAAGAAAGCATAAAGATCAGACTAGAAATAAGTGAAATACAGACTAGCGAAACAATACAAAATATCAAGGATATTAGGAGTTGGTTTTGTGAAAAGGTAAGCAAAATCAAAACTTTAGCTAGACTAAAAAGAAAGAGAAAAAGCTCAAATAAATAAAATCAGAAATGAAAGTGAAGACATTACACTTCACACCACAAAAATACAAAGAATCATAAGACTATTAAGAACAATTGTATGCCCCAACATTGGATAACCTAGAAGAAATGGATAAATTCCTAGTCACATATGACCTACCAAGGCTAAATCATACAAATATGGAAAATCTAAACAGACTAACAATGAGTGATGAGTTTGAAAAAGTCTCCCATGAAAAAAGAAAAGCCCAGGATAACATGACTTTTTGGCTGAATTTTACTAAACATTTAAAAAACTAATACTAAATGTCTACAAACTTTTCCAAAAACTTAAAAAGGAAGAATACTTCCAAACTCTTTCTATAAGGCCAGCATTACCCTGATACCAAAACTAGGCAAGGACATCACAAGGAAAAACAAAATATAATCCAATATTCTTGAATATAGATGCAAAAATCCTCAACAAAATATTAGCAAAATAATTCAACAACACATGAAAAGGATCACTTACCATGATCAAGTGGGATTTATTCTTGGGATGCAAGAATGGTTCTACATTCACACAGCCAAAAATGTGATATACCACATCAATAGAATCAAGGAAAAAAATTATATGATTATCTCATTAGATTTAGAAAAATCATTTGACAAAATTCAGTATCTTTTCATGATTTTAAAAAACTCAACAAATTAGATATAGAAAGAATGTATTTCAACACAATAAAGGCCATATATAAAAACCCTCAGCTAACATTATACTGAGTGATGAAATGTTGAAACCTTTTCCTCTAAGATCCAGCACAAGACAAAGATGTCTGTTCTCATCATTTCTATTCAACATAGTATTAGAAGTTCCTGCCAGAGCAATAAGGAAGGAGAAAGAAATAAAAGACATCCAGATAGGAAAGAAAGAAGTGAAACTATCACTATTTGTGGATGACATGATCTTGTATATAGAAGACCTTAAAGAATACACCAAAACAACCTATTAGAACTGATAAATATATTCAGTAAAGTTGTAGTATACAAAATCAACATGGAAAAATCAATAGCATCTCTTCACTAACAACAAACTTTCCAAAATAGAAATCTAGAGGGCGATTCCATTTACAATAGCTACAAAAAAAATGAAATAATAATGAATAAGTTTAAGTAAGGAGGCAAAAGACCTGCACACCCTAAATTATGAAACATTCATGAAAGAAATTGAAGAAGACACAAATAAATGGAAAAATAGCTGGTGTTCATGAATTGGAAGAATTAATATTGCTAGAGTCCATACTACCCAAAATGATCCTCAGATTCAGTGCAATCCCTATTAAAATCCTAATGTTATTTTTTTAGATATAGGAAAAATAATCCTAAAATTCATATGGAACTACAAAAAATCCCCAAATAATCAAGGCAATCCTGAGCAAAAAGAATGAAGCTGAGGGCATCATACTATATGATTTCAAGCTATACTACAAAGCAATAGTAGTTAAAGCAGTATGGTGCTGGCATAAAAACAGACACATCAACTAGTGCCATGTACTAGGAAGCACAGAAATGAATCCATGCATTTATGGGTTCAATTGATTTTCCACAAAGGTACCAAAAATATACAATGGGAAAACAGTCTCTTCAATAAATGGAGTTGGGAAAACTAAATATTCATATGCCAAAAAATGAAATCGACCTTTATTTCATACCATATACAAAACTAAATTCAAAATAAAGACTTAAACATAAAACCTGAAGCTGTATTTCTACTACAAGAAAACATGTATGAGAAAACCATATAACACTGGTCTGAACAATTACTTTTTTTTAGGTTTGACCCCTAAAGTACAGGAAACAAAAGCAAAACTAGAAAAATGATATTACATCAAAATAAAAAGCTTCTGCACAACAAAGAAAACAATTAATAAAGAGACTAACTACAGATTGGGAGAAAATATCTGCAAGCCTTGCATCTGATAAGTGATTAATATCCAAAATACTTAACTCAAACAACTCTACAGAAGGAAAACAAATAATCCAATTAAAAGCAAAAGACTTGAGCAGACATTTCTCAAAAGAAGACATACAAATGGCTAACAGACACATTAAAAAATGCTCAGCATCACTAATCATTAGATAAATGCAAATAAAAACCACAATGAGATGCCACCTCATACCTGTTAGAATGGCTATTATCAAAAAAAAAAAAAAAAAAAAGATAAGAATTTTTGAGGATGCAAAGGAAAGGGAAGACTTATAACTGTTGGTGGGAAAGTAAATTAGTGTAGCCATTATGGGAAACTGGATGGAAGTTCCTCAAAAACCTAAAAATAGAACTGCCATATGATCGAGCAATCCAAATTCTGGATATTTGGGTTGAAAATATTTGAAGAAGTATTTAAAATTGGTATGTGAAAGAGACATCTAGGCCAAGTGTGGTGGCTCACATCTATAATCCCCGCACTTTGGGAGGCTGAGCTGGGTGGATCACCTGAGGTCAAAAGTTTGAGACCAGCCTGGCCAACATGGTGAAATCCCATCTCTACTAAAAATACAAAAATTAGCCAGGCGTGGTGCCAGGTGCCTGGAATCCCAGCTACTCAGGAGGCTGAGGCAGGAGAATCACTTGCACCCAGAGGTGGAGGTTGCAGTGAGCTGAGATCATGCCACTGCATTCCAGCCTGGGTGACAACAGCAAAACTCCATCTCAAAAAAAAGAAAAAAAACAGAGAGCGAGAGAGCCATCTGCACACCCATGTTCATGCAGCGCTGTTCATGATAGCCAATGATTCCATAGCCATGATTCCAATTTATGGAATCAACTTATGTGTCCAACAATGAATGAATGGATAAAGAAAACGTGGTATGTATGCACAGTGGAATACTATTCACTCTTTAGAAAGGAAGAAATTGTGACATTTGCAACAACATGAATGGAATTGGAGAACATTATGCAAAGTAAAATAAACCAAAAACAGAAAGATAAATGTCACATGTCCTTGTTTGTATATGGAATCTAATACAACTGAACTTATAGAAGCAGAGAAAAGAATGGTAGCTACAGAGGCTGAGAGATAGGGTAGTGGGGAGATGATAATCAGAGGGCACAAAGCTTCAGTCAGATAGGAGCAATAAGTTTGAACTTTTTTTGAGATCTATTGCACAGCATTGTGAATATGGCTAATAATTGAGTACGGTATATTTCAATATTGCTAAGGGAATACATCTCGAATGTTCTCATCACAAAAGGTCAAATACTTGAAGTAATGAATAGATTAATTAGCTTAATTTAATAATTTCATGTCGTATAAAAAAAACCATAACATCACTTTGTATCCCATAGATATACATAACTATAATTTGTCAATATGAAATATTTTAAAAGATACAATGATGCTTATATCTCTCCTCATCACTCTTCTTCTCTATCTTGCCCCAAAGATAATCATTTTTTCTTAGAGGGGGCTACATCCCAGTTTATCTTTTCAATGTTTCTTATTTAATAGGTGGTATACTACTATTCTGCACATTGCTCTACCCACTTAAGAATATACCATGGAAATCAATTCATATTAATTCACAGAGATCTTGAGATATTATCTTTCAGAGTCTTTCATTTAACATTACTTTTATTAAAAAGAGTGCTAGTATAAAGGTACATAACAAAAAAGAGAGAGAATGAGGAGAGAAATCAATCTTTTATAACCTAATTGTGAAAGTGATATCCCATTGCTTGTACCATATTATATTCCTTGGAAGCAAGCCACTAGTCCAGCCCATACGGGAGCAGATGGTCTGAACACCTGGAGAGGAGATCATTGAGAGGCATGTCAGAAGCTCCCTACCATGGTAACTTTATAACTTTAGGCAAATTGCTCTAACTCTTTTTCATTGTCTACAATATGGAAATAATAATGGTAACATTGCAGTATTATTGCAAAAAAAAAAAAAAACCGAAAAACAAAAATAATGTATGTAAATCACTTGGCATGACAGATGCCAAATATTGTACAATAGTTTCAACTTACAGTGGGTTTACCAAATGCAACCATGTCATAGGTTGAGAAGCATGCTGAATGTGACTCATTTTTGCACCATCATAAAGTTAAGAAATTGTAAGTTGAACTCTCACAGGTTGGGGACGAGTTAGAGTTCAATATAGGGTAATCATTACAACAATATTGACAATGCTGTCTAACCAGCAACAATTCTTCTTCCCCCTCTATGCAGTCTTTACTTTTTCTGCTTACGCTCTTTTGAATCTAAATCTCTTTACTTCTTTGCCTCCCCAATATTTTATTAGCAACATGCCTCAAGTGACCAATTTATTAGGTCAGTAACTAAGATAAAATGGATAAAATGTGTTTATGCAGCTTGGATTCACCTGTTCAGTGCTATAATATAATTTAATTCTTCTCATGACTTCCCATTTGAGTTTATTATCTTTGGAGAAAGACAAACCAAATTCATCAACATCCTCAGAAACACTGATTTACAAAGTAGAACAGTCCTCATTTTTCTTGTAAATATAGAGGGAAAGTTAATCCATTATCAACCTGCTTAAGAGCTCATGGTTTTGCAAGAATATACTATATATTTCAAGATTTTGAAATATTCCAAGAGACTTTTGCAAGTGTATTTTTTCCTTTCTTTTTATTTCTATAGCAATAAATTTTCCTGCCAAGTTTTAATATTTTACCTTTGTTAAAGTAAGGAGAAACACAAGAAACACATTTTTTTTTTTTTTTTTTTAGACGGAGCCTTGCTCTGTCGCCCAGATTGGAGTGCAGTGGCATAATCTCAGCTCACTGCAAACTCCGCCTCCTGGGTTCACGCCATTCTCCTGCCTCAGCCTCCCTAGTAGCTGGGACTACAGGTACCCGTCACCACACCTGGCTAATTTTTTTTTTTTTTTTTTGTATTTTTAGTAGAGACAGGGTTTCACCATGTTAGTCAGGATGGTCTCGATCTCTTGACCTCATGATCTGCCCGCCTCGACCTCCCAAAGTGCTGGGATTACAGGCGTGAGTCACCACACCTGGCCCAAGAAACACACTTTTAACGGAAGAAATTCTTCCAACCAAAGTTATAGGAAACTATCCTCTCCTGCCTAAATTCTTTACAATGTGTTCTGAAACATTTCGGTTATGAAAAATGTAGAATACTATCACCATTCCAATTGTTTTTCCCGCTCTCCCATGAACCAGAGTGATGACTCAAGGAGTTAGATGGACAGGTATCATCCTCATTCTACCATGGATGTGTGTGACCTTGGCTCACTCACAAGACCTTTCTAAGCCCCAGTTTCTCATCCAGATAATGGGTCTCATCATTCTGTCCTCATGACCTATCACCTGATCCCCCTAGCAGGATAAGCGGAGCCTGGGAAATGCTCCAGACTCACGTGGCAGGGGCCCCTAGAAACCTTGGAGGAAAAAGAAGGTACTTTGTCTCATTTAACTATGGTCAGGGAGACTGATTTTGAAAAAAATCAACTTAAAAGACAAAGTATCAAATTAGAGACTAGCAGACAGTCAGATTTAAATTTCTAATCCTTGGGGATATTGGAAAAGAGCAGAAGCCCAGATGTGAAACCCACATGAAATATAATGAAGAATAAAACAAAGAAAAAAGTAAAGATAAGTTAGTTCTAGGACATTAGAGTGGCTGGGAGCTGAAGGGCTGGGCAACCTCAGTGATTCTCTCTGGTTTCTTTATCTCCATGGGAGCCTGCTGGAAATACTTACAGAGAAATCCTTGGAACAGACACCTACCACCTGTGGCTATTGGAAAGATATATATCATTTAGATACCACTGGGCAGAAAAAAAAAAAAAAATGCCTTGGAAGGAAACATCTTGACTAACAGCAAGGTGCAAAATTATTTCATTTTGTTGCATTTTTGGAAACAATTGACTTCAAGCTTCTAAAACTTTGTGCTTTAAAGTCTCCATCACAGCTGTTGGAAAAATTCTTCATGTTCTCTACTATGATACTGGGATTTCTGCAGCCATGAATGGACACAAAAAGATGTCAATCATACCAGTAATGAAAAGTTCATTTCTCACTCCCTATTGTGAAGGCAATGCCTTTGTGATGGCCATTGTGTGAGACTGTGTTCAAGCTCATTTACCTTCACGTACAGAATATCTCTTTTATATTAAAAGTTTAGACTATAGTCACCCCAGATCACACCTAATGCTTTAGAATTGTATTACCATTATCCTCTATTAAATCTGTGACAACATTATAATATCTATGTCAGAAATAATGAAGAGATGAATGTGGAGTAAGAGATCTCAGTGTCACTTCCTTCTGCATTCAACATCGAATACTGATGGCATAAAAACCAGTCTCTGTCAGCCAGCAAGAAGGGGGCTTTTGACAATGGAGAATCCATCGAGAGACGTGAAGGGAATTTTCCCAGTCACGTAGACAGCTGCTGAAGTAATAACTGAATAAAAGTTAAAGTCCTTCCTTTTTCTCTCCTTCTAGAAAAATCTGTATTTATTTCCTTCACTTCACAGAACATACTCTCCTCAGGGGGGATAGTATATGCTGAGAAGAGCTTATTTGAAGTGGTTCTTCCACAGCTGGATGAATGGATGGATGCAATAAAGACACTTAAGGAGAAGAAAGTCAGCACTAAGCATACTGGTCCCAGATTGTGAGACAGCATCCCCTCAAATTCAAGGGGCTAGCATGTGTCTCCCCTACTGCTCTGCTTCCCTTCCCCATCTGGGGGGATTAAACAGGGAAACAGAGTGACAGAAGCAACCCATTCATCAACAGATGTGTCATGAACAGCAGATTATCTTCCCTTACTTCATTAAACACTCCGTATTTTACATATTTGATGACATTTCATCTTTGTTACAAAATAGGAAGGGCAAGTACTGTCATTCGCATCGTATAGATGAAAAAAGAATTCTCAGATTAACTTGTGTATATTTATAAAGAGTAGCCTAGACACATGAACTCATGCTTTGAAGTTTGAGCTTCAGCCCATAGTCAGTCAGGGCCAGTGATGGATTTAAAGTAGGAGTATAGGATTGGAGTGGCCTTTCAGTCACTCAGTCTGGCTTTGGAATGCAGAGCGGGTCTCAGTGAGAAAAGGTGGGAGGCACAAAGGCTAGTTTGGAGGCTGCCGTAGTAATCCAGGCAAAGACAGTGGCTAACACAAGAGAAGCAACTGAGGATAGATTGAGGAAGTTCTTAGTGACTAGTTGGAAGTTGCAAATGAGAGGGTGAGGAAGAGGGAGCTCTCAAGGATGTCTTGGATCTGTTGTTTAAACATCTGGATGTATGACAGTGTCATTTTCTGAGGTAAGAAACATGGGAGGAAGAGTACTGTGTGTAGTTTGAGGAAGCAGGTGGAAATCGGTCAGAAGTTGGGAGCTCAGAGGAGGCATCCTGCTTAGGTTGAGATTTGAAGACGTCAGAATATTTTAGAAGCAGAAGTCCTGGGTGCCGAAGATAGGAGAACTTCCAGGGAGCGACAGAGGTGGAAATCAGATTTCAGGAAGTGAGAAGAAAATGTGACGAGGTTACACGATGTAGACAACATTTTTAAAAAATTGTGACTATGGCCGGGCGCGGTGGTTCATGCCTGTAATCTTAGCACTTTGGGAGGCCAAGGCGGGCAGATCACGTGGCAGGAGATCGAGACCATCCTGGCTAACACGGCGAAACCCCATCTCAACTAAAAGTATAAAAACTTACCTGGGCATGGTGGTGCGTGCCGGTAGTCCCAGCTGCCCAGGAGGCTGAGACAGGAGAATTGCTTGAACCTGGGAGGCAGAGGTTGCAGTGAGCTGAGATCGCACCACTACACTCCAGCCTGGGTGACAGAGCGAGACTCCGTCTCAAACAAAAAAAAAAAAACACTATGACTATGAAGAACTAGTAAAAGGGCTCCAGCTGGAGGGAGAATGGAATGTAAGGAGGGTTGCTTTACTTTTTTAAATGAAAGAGTGTGTTTCAGTGCTAATGGTAAAGAACAGAATGAGAAGGGAAGACGAAAGACAGAGGAAATTCACTTAGTGAGCAAAGAGCTATTGAAAAGCTGCTGTGCACTGGAGATCCAACAGTAACCAAACGTGACAAGGTTCTCACTTCTTGAAAATTGCATTCTAGTAGGGAGACCAAAAATAAACAATAATAGCCTCTATTAAGTATAAATGCAATATTAAGCTATGGTACTTAAAACACAATAGCACTGGCACAAGAACTGACAAATGGAGGCATAGAACAACATAGTCTAGAATTTATAAATGTAGGAAATTTTCAATGTGAGAAAGTAACATTTTAAACCAGTAGAAAAGGAATAAATACATTTAGTAAATGGTGCTAAGACAAGTAGATAATTTTAGGGAAAAAAATGAAAAATGGTCATCAGGGCCAGGGGAAAATTATCCTTAAGAAGGAAGACAGACACTTCTTGCATTTTGATTGCAGAAGAGGAGAGCGAGTAGGAGAAGAGTATGGATGCAAGAACATTTGTGCAGTGTGAAAGCAGGAAAACGGAAATATTTCACCCACTGGCTTCCCTTTTTTCCTTGTGAAATAAAAGGCATATACTATGCCAAAAGTAAAGGGGCATTTGGAAAGTTAGAAATCTGGAGGAGATGGGGGAAAAATAAAAGAGAATATGATAAATGAAGTTCAAGGCCCAGCCAGAACCTGGTTATTTAGGGTAATTGAACTACAGTATGAAAGTGGGACCTAGCTGAAGAGTTTGCAGGACAGATGGTAGGTAGAGTTCAAGAGGTCAAAACTACTCCACAGCTCTGCAGACTATACACCAAATAGGACCATGGCACTCATATTTAAAGGCCAAGCAAGAAGAAGTATATTCCCTAGAGCTCTGAGCAGCAGGAAATTTATCTAGGGAAGAACAGATATGCCACAGTAGAACATGATCAGAGCAACTGGGTAGGTACACAATAGGAAGCTGGGCTGGAGCTAGGAGGATGGGAGGGACACCATTCTCGGACACCATTCTCAAACACACCTGGATGGCCTATTTCTGGCCAAAGGCCACATCCAATATGGAGTCCCACTCTGGCACCACTGCATCAGTACAACATAATTGAGAACCAGGACAGGTTCCCTCACCAAATCTCGCCATCAATGTCTTCCTTGTTATTTATCAGTTTGATTCTACAGTCCAGAATCTGGACTCTACTGAACATAATCTCTCCACTTCCCTCACTTTCAAAGGTAGGCCCCACAAACAAAAGTGGGTATTGGTGGGTGTCAGAGAATCAAGGAAGGGAAGCAGGAGCTGAACTAGGGAAGCTATAGAATTGAGTCAGGGATGAGATTTGGCCTAGAGCTGGTGGTCACTACAACCCAAGGATTTGGGATCAAGAGCCAATTTTGTCAATGTAAATAAGAAATTTATAGGAAAAAAAAAAGGACATGAAGAATTCGGCAAACAAAATTCCAGGTTGTCTAGTAAGAAGAAGTAGAAAAATTAATATAGCTGATTTGTTGTAAACATGACAAAGAATCTGGAAAAGAGCCTAGAGAACCTGTGGTGGAATGAAGATAGACACCGGGCCATTGACTATCAGAGCCAGCAGTTGCAAACTTATTGTCTTCTCTGCCCAGAGCAGGAATGGTGGGCACCAGCCACAGTTGGGCCAAGAAATGAGTAGCTTCTGGCATTGACTTTGACTAAGGAAAAACATGACAATTGCAGACATACCAGCAAGATGATAAATTACAAAGCATGTGGAGAACAGCTAGATGCATCCTTCAGAAACATGATAGGATTGCTAGAAAACTCTGAGACTTGCTAAAGATGAAGGGAAATCACCTTTGTGATCTAGAGTGGGAAAGATTTCTAGGTGACAACAATCTTTCAAAAACATCAGTATAGCCATCTAGAAGCTAATCATCATAATGTATTAATCCTAACAAACAAATACGTTGTGGGGGAAGTAGGGGACGGGGTGACTGCATTTGAGAGTATCAATAATCTGGTCACTTCTCACCTTTTTCAACTTGCAGGCAAGGATTATTCCCTATTCCCATGCTTTCTTAATATGCTATCTTTGTCCAAACTGATCAGCATCTTCTAGAGTTTCATCCCATAAGTAATGAGGACAATCACGTCTCATAAAGTCCTTGCCTCTCCACTCTTGTGCTTTACAATGCTTGTCTGAGTTCCAATACCTGAAGCCTCTCACTTCGTCTCACCAAGTCTGGTGTTCTTCCGGTAGGCTGTGCTTGTTTTCACATTTGTGTTGGGCTTCTCCACTCCTCTGAGATCTGCCATGCACACACCATGCTTGCTTTTCTCCCAGCTGCCAGATCACTCCATGCTCAGCAGACTGTGACGTGCTACACCTCTGTACGTCCCCACTCAGCCAGGACAAGAACTCAGAAAACATTCAGCCCCCTTCCCAATGCCTTTACTTCCTTTCTGTGCTCTATCCGAATTGCTCCCAATCAAATGAGTCACTTTCTCATAGACTTGATTCCATAAGGGCCATTTGATGTAACAGCAGAACATGGGGCCTCGCCTCCCCTAACTCACCTTCCTTACAGACACACTGGCCAGCTAGCCAGCCTGCTTTCCCTCTGACAGAGAGAGGGAAAAAGAGAAACCAGGCAGAAAGGAAAAAGAGAAGCGCCTCACATTTAGAAGTTAATCTGGTGTTCACAACTAAACTGTGTGATTGTCCTACTAGACATACACAATTTACAGAATGCCGCCCTCAGTCAAGGGCACTCAGAGACCAAGATAAAATGAGACAAAGTAAGACACACTTCATAATTGTGTCTAAGAACAAATAAGATACCCAATTTTAAAATTATCCCCACTTTCTGACAGCATCAAACCATTTCCTTAGACTCCTTCAAATCACTTAACTAAATCCCAAGACCTAGAACAAGCTTTTGAATACCCTCTTACTGAGAAGCCCCGCAGTTTCTCAGTGTAGGGGTTCTCTCCAGCACCATAAATAATGCCTCCAACTTGCTTAACTACAGGTTTGTTCCTGGGAGCCTTTGGCTGAAGGTTATTGTCAATAACCAACATGAAATGGTCCCTCCTATACTCCCGACACTGTACTAGGCCATGTGGATACAGGAGCAAATAATGACATGACCTCATTAAATCCTGACTGCAACTCTGTGAGACGGATTTTATAATATTCACTATACAGAGGAGGAAACCAGGCCCAACACTGTACAAGCAAGAAGTGGTAGAGTCAAGATTAATTGGCCTATCTCTAGGCCCCCAAAGCTCCTATCTAAGATGGAACAGCATCACTGAATTATATTCTATCACTTGGAAACGATGCTATAACAGAAGCAGATCTCACCTGCTGAATCCAGGAGCAGCAAAGAGTAAAACCAAACCGGGCTGGCCAGTAAAACCAAAACCACAAGAACAATAGACTGGGTATGGTCTGATAGCAGAGCCAGGTAAAGTCGTTGAAGGCCAAGACACACAGTTCTTAAGCCAAATGGTCTAGAAGACAATAAGGACTTGAGAATGAAACTCTACTACTTTCAGGCAACTTTCAGGTTTTATATCTCAGTTAATAAAAACAAAAAACAAAAGAAGTAAATGGATTGACTCAAGATCAGCCGAACTGAAAAAGCAAGGATAGAATCGTGGCTATGGAGTATTTAGAGCAGTGAGCAGAGCTGAGGAATCAATGCTCTTAGGGTAATGAGAGCAGATGACATGATGAGAAATAGAGTAAATAAAAATAAATAGCAAGGAAAAAAACGCCATCATGAGCATCAAGTTATTGAACCAGTGCTCACTCCAGACCATGGGCACAATTTCAGCCTGATGGTATATTGTTGGGAGTCACCTCACACTAGCAGAGGATCATCTGTGAGTACCTCGCTGCTGATTCTGCCTCTGGGGTCGAGGATACTGCAGTCTGAATTCATTTTCTCTTGGAAAAACAAATTTGTCCGCTCCTAGGAGCAGAGACAGAGCTTGAGAGACGGCCTAGAAAGCTTACTGCATGTCACGTTGCTCTTAAAAATCACATTTTTATGAGCATAAATGAATCAGAAACATATGGGTGAAATTTCTTGGCCTGATGTGAGCAGCCTCATACCCCAAGCGGTGCCCTCGGAGAGGATGCTTGGAATGTAAGTGTTGGTGCCAGAATCCCTGGTGGGAAGGTCAGGGGAGCAGACCTCTCCCACCCGCGTACCCAACCCCTGCAGCACAGCCTGTGCACAGACCTCACCAGACAGGCAAGATTTTCCTGTGCCAGACTACTTTCCACTTCATCTCTGTGCTTGTTCTTTTTCAATAACAAAGGCTGAGTGTCTGTGTGTGGATGCATGCGTGTGCATACACATGCACATATGCACATGCACAGGCATATTTTTACTCTCCCAATGAATACTGTGAACTAAGAGGCCAGGGTAGAATAGCACCAACAGCTATAAAATAGCAATGGATTTCTTACTTAAATGATACAATCTTTCTATAAGGAAATTGACTTCTTAAATATCAAGATAAATACTAGCACTAGATAGCTGGACAACTGCAGAAAAATGCAACCATGGAGTTGTGGCATCATATTCATGGATATAAACAGCATTGATTGAACTCCTGTTTAAAACCCTGAGAAAAGGTACCAATTCTTCCAAATTTTTGAATCTAGCCTTGTGTTTGGCACCTACATTTTAGGCCAGAGTAAGGAAAAATAACCAGGACTATGTTGTATTTCTCACATATGGGTTAAGAAATCAAAAGTCGGCCGGGCGCGGTGGCTCAAGCCTGTAATCCCAGCACTTTGGGAGACCGA